>NW_009716726.1:0-5168 GCF_000703405.1 Apaloderma vittatum | reverse complement strand
TGTTGGCTCTGAAACCACACTGGCTTTCAGGGAGAAATTCTTCTGAGATAGCTGGTACCAGTCTGTTCAAAAGTATTCTTGCAAGGATTTTACCAGCAATAGAGAGCAAAGTAACACTTCGGTAATTCGGACAGTCTGATTTTTCTCCTTTTTTCTTGTACAGCGTGATGATGACTGCATCACGGAGATCTGGTGGTAGTTCGCCTTTTCCCAGCAACACACAACGAGCTCGTGAAATTTAGCATGGAGTGCTTGGCCTCCGTGCTTCCAGACTTCAGGTGGGATTCCATCAACCCCAGCTGCCTTGCGAGTTTTCACCTGCTGTATGGCCTTGAGAGTCTCTCCCATAGTAGAGGCTATATCCAACACATTTTTCATCAGTTGTTGTGTAATGTACCGAACTGCTGAGCCTTGAACTACACGGTTAACACTGAAGAGATCTGGAAATGTTCAGACCATCAATTCAGGATGGAGGCTTTATCTGTGAGAAGCATTTGGCTGTCTGCACTTAGCAGCTGGCTTTGAACGTGGTGTGTGGGTCCGTGAACTGCTTTCAGAGCCTCACAGAATCCTCTGTGCTCACCTGAATCAGCACATAGTTGAATCTTTTCCGCTAGGTTGATCCACCATTTGTTCTGGATGTCTCGAAGTTTCTGCTGGAGCTTACTGCATGCAAGAAGAAAGGTTGCTTTTCTTATATGGCAAGATGGCTGAGTGATGTGTGCTTGGTGAGCAGTTCTCTTCTCTGTCAACAATTCCTGGATCTCTTGGTTGTTTTCATCAAACCAGTCTTTGTTTTTCTTGGAGGAGAACCCTAAAGATTCTACAGAAGACTGGAGTATGCTATTTTTATTATGTTGCCAAAGCACTTCAGGAGAGGGATCTACGAGATGGCCTTCAAGTCTAGTTTGAAGGTTTACCTGGAAGCTGTCTCTCATCGTAGATATTTGAAGATTGTTAACTTCGAGCCTCCTCCTTGGAATGCCGCCCCTCTTAGGTTTGGGCTTAAAGCGGAGGTTAAGTCTGCATCGCACAAGACGGTGGTCTGTTCGACATCCTGCACTGGGCATCACTCAGGTATGACGGACATCGTGAATATTGCTCTGGCGTACTAAGACGTAGTCAATGAGGTGCCAGTGCTTGGATTGAGCACGCATCCAGGCTGTCTTCAAACTGTCTTTCTGCTGAAAGATAGTGTTGGTGATGGCGAGCTGCTGCTCTGCACAAAACTCTAGCAAGAAGCAATCATTGTCATTGCAGTTTCCAACACCATGCTTGCCTAGAACTCCTTTCTAGGCTTCAGAGTTCTTTTCTACTCTGTCGTTGAAGTCACCATCTGCAGGAACCTTTTGGATGAGGTGGCGCAGGGCACTGTATATACCTACTATATATATATAAACACACTCACTATATACTATATATACACACACACTATATATACGATATATGTATAGAGGGGCTCTATGAGATGCCTAGGAAGAGCATTCTGGGATTGTAGAACAGTTGTTGGGGGATGCTTAGGGGAGGAACCAAAGGCAAGGGCAGGGAGGGGGTCAGGGCAACATGATCACATGCGAAGAGGCTGATGGTTGGTGCAACCACCCGGCCATGCCCTACACCTGATCAGAACAGCCTGTCCTGTTTTGTCATTAAATGCTATTTCTAACTATTTTTGTGGATGTTGTTTCCACTCTTCTGCATGCATGTGTGCGTACAGGTTCCTGAGTGCAGCAACTGAAGAAGACTTCACTGTGACCCACGTGTCATCCTGGGCACACAAGATAAGTGGCCTGGGACCCACGCGGGCCCACATCTCTGTGAGTGAGGTACCTGGTGGAGATGACTATTGGAGGGACCAGGAGGTTCAGGATGACCCCTGGAGAGACTGCAGGGCCTGCACTGACTTCTGCTTGGAAAATGTATTAAGAGGAAGCAATTTGTTTTAATGCCACTGTTCTATTTAAAACACAACTAACGATTCTTTACATGTACCACCTACTGCTGCTTTCCTCAGTCCACAGACATACACTGTACATGAACAGAAGACATTAAAGTCTGTATCATGACCAAATTTTCATCTCTTTTTTCCCTCTATGGGAATGCTATCTATAGCTGTAGTGTCCTGTACTAGGACTTTCAATCAATCCAGTTCAAATATCTGAATACATAATTTGCTCTCTTTGACAGTAGCAAGTAACAGAAGCAGCCTTAGTTGGAGAAGTGGAAAAGTCCTCACACTCAACCACTTATGTCACTTAAAACCCTGGAAAAAGTGAAAGCTTCTTAAATAAACCACGCTTAGTCAGAGCCTGGTCCTGTAATAAGGGAACACGGTGATGAATAATAACTTACAGTCATTAGAAGACACTAAATTAAAATTTTAAGAAGAGATATAAGAGCATGTTTGAGATCACTTCCATAACTGGATTTTTTAAAATTAAAACAGCATTTACATGATTATCCTATTAATTTTGTAAGAAATTTAGCATGGGGTGGAGGAAAGAACAAAATAAGGAAAAGAAAGAGGGAAAAAAATTTGTATTTACTGATTTGAAATTTCATTTTTTACAACAATCTATGCAGCTCCACTAGGTAGCAAGTGATATGTTCTTCTAGTTACTAATGTGGATATAGGGGGTAAGATGCCCCTAAGTTCTAGTTGGCTTCATCTTCTGAAAAGTAAGAGTTTGGTTAATTCCAATCCCAAAAAACTCCACGTGCCTAAGAATTTAACTGCATAAGAAGCAATCAGCCCCGCTTAATTCTGATGCAGAGGAGTACATACACTTTTACTGCAATGTGCCCATGCAAGGCAAAAAAAAAGTAAAATCAAAAAATCACCCGGTGTCTTCAATAATATTTCAATCCAGCTACCCTAAAAAAAACAAGCTTGGAGAAGACATGCTGTCTGCCTTTTAAATTGATTGCTTGTTGATGGATTGTTAACATCATACTTTCTTTCTTTGATTACCAAGTTGAGAGAAATGATCTATCCATCAGGGTGATGAGCAGATTGTCAATTATGCCAATTTACCAGTGAAAAATAGTGATATTTGTACATTTGTACAAAGACATTTGTAGGACCCTGAATAAATACGTTGGATCAAAACTTCTGACCTCAAACTGCTACCTAGTATTAGAAAAATAGCATTTTAATGCCTTTTCGTAAGGCAAAGTGAGCGAAGACTATATGAATAGAGACTGGAATGAGTGACTATCTACCACTTAATAAAATTCTTACTTGAATCTGTTGAAATCTGGACTTCTTTTGCTGATCCCTGTATTGTCCCATCAACATCATCATCTTCATCTGTGAAAAAAGAAATGTTTTAAGAAAGGATTCTCGTTAATTTGAACCAAGGGGAAAAAAAAAGTGTTTGTTGTTTAAGGATAGTTTTCATCAAAAAAGCTAACACAGAAAAATCCAGTCAGAAAAGTACACTTTCTTCTCCTGCCTATTTTATGGTAGTAATCCATACCATAAAACAGCATTACAAAACGAACCTGCATTGTCCTGTAACTACATCAAAGGCATATCTCAAGTCCTTCTACTATTAGCTTGAATATTGCAATTACTGCATTTTATCCCTTTCCCCAGCTGCCTATGACTGAAGTATATATGGTTTCCATTAAGTTTTAAATCACCAAATCAGTCCAAGAACTACAGTAACAGCTTTCTAGTCAGAAGTACAGGTATTATGTAAATTATTTCCGTAACTGAAAAACAGGGGACACTGAAAATAAAATATATCACTGCACTCCAGAAGAAGACTCTGACAGCAGTTCATCACTCTCACCAAAAGCTAGGACCTAACAGGTTAGATAATAACACTGCTTGTAAAATCACATATAAAATACTTAGAAAATATTACAATAAAAGTTACTAACATTTACAGCTGCTTCTGTGAAGATCACATCCTGACTGCATTCTCATTCCTGACACTCAAGTCCATACAGGAAGACTGATGCAAATCCAAAATGTGATAAATTTATCTTCTCTAAGGGTAGCAGTAATGTGCAACATAAGCCAGCCTAGTGTGCTGATCATATAAGGGTATTCATACTCCTACCCACTGAAACTCCAACTCAGTTTTGACTGGGAAGCAGACTTAACTCCCGAAAGATACATCATGAAACACCTTTATAAAAACTATGCCTTGCAGTTGAGGGACAAATCAAAGCGCAACAAAAGAGAGAGAAATAGGAGATAAAATTAGTAAAGAGAGATGTTGAGAGCAGAAGAGGTATTAGGGAAATTGGAACCCTAACACAGGAAAACCTGCCAAGAAGCTGAATCTCAGCATGTCAAGAAGATACATAGCAGGAGTCCTCAACTGGAGACCAGCCAACTTACTGAATATTTGGATAATGCTTCAACTGAACACAAGAAAGACCAACAACAAAGTGTTGGGTTTTTTTTAAATACAAAAGAAGGGTTGAAATACCTTTCCTGTTACAGTTGACAAACAGATTAAGTTTCAAACTGGAGAGAAATTCAGACATTATGGTCTCAAAATACCCTGAAATAAATGTCAGCTGAATGCCTTCTTGAATTTCACTTCAGACAAAGTCAAATTAATAAAAGAATAAGTAAATGCGACAAAAAGTGAAAGAATTCCTGATTGCTCCCCACATCTTCCCTTTTTCTCAGTTTGGGTGGGAAGAAGCTGCCATCTTTTATTACTCTTTCATAGAATCACACAGAATGGTTTGTATCGGAAGGGACCTTAAAGATCACCCAAGATCATCCAAATCCCCTGCCAGGGGCAGGGAGGCCTTCCATGAGACTGGGTTCCTCAGAGCGTGGTCCAGCTTGGCCTTGAACACTTCCAGGAAGGGGGCTGCCACAGCTTCTCTCGGCAACCTGTTCCAGTGTCTCAACGCTCTCACAGTAAAAGAATTTCTGGCATCCTGGCCTGTGTCAGGAGCAGTGTGTCCAGCAGGAGCAGGGCTGTCATTCTGCCCCTGTGCTCAGCCCTGGGGAGGTCTCCCCTCAAGCCCTGTGTGCAGGTCTGTCGGGGGAGGCCCCCCCCGCGAGCCGTGTGTGCAGGGCTGGGCCCCTCACTGCCAGAGAGATCCTGAGGGGCTGGAGCGGGTCCAGAGGAGAGCAACGAGGCTGGGGAAGGGACTGGGAGGCAAGTCATGTGAGGAGAGGCTGAGGGAGCTGG
>NW_009716725.1:0-2460 GCF_000703405.1 Apaloderma vittatum | reverse complement strand
CCACTACAACCACTAAATCATGTCCCTGAGCACCTAATCTACGTGTTTTTGAACAGCTCCAGGGTTGGTGACAGCACCGCTGCCCTGGGCAGCCGGTTCCAATGTCTCACCACTCTTTCAGTAAAGAAATTTTCCTCATATCCAATCTACACCTCTCCTGGTGAAACTTGAGGCTATTTCCTTGTAGGGGATGCAGTGACTGAAGAAAAATGGTTGTTTACTATTGGTTTACTATTGGTTGTTTACTAGTTGAAACAAGAATCAAACAGAGAGGTAGATCAGGACGTAATCGAGCTGCTGCTGTGGTCGAAATTTTTTCATTACTAAATTCAACTCTCTGCAAGCTTCTGGGGTTAAGGCATGTGGCGACATTAAATCTGCATCACCCTTTAATAAATCAAGTAATTTTTAAAGTTCCTGTTTGGTTATGCCCAGCATAGGTCTAATCCAGCTTAGAGTTCCCAATCGTTTTTTCAAATCATTTAACACTTTTTTAAGGGCTAGAGGTTGTGGTCGAATGGTCTTCTCAGAGCCAATCCATCTGAGATACTGGGACAGAAGTGTCTGCACCTTTTCTTTTGCCATCTGTGGTGCAAAGGACAATAAGCCCTCAATTACATGTCGTACTGCATCGTTAAGACACATCTCATCTTGCCCACAAAGTAAAATATCATCCAGACAGTGACAGGTAACGCTCTGCGGAAATGCATCTCCAGTTGGCTGTAAGGCGGCAGCAACAACCACTTGACGTGTGGTGGGACGATTCATCATCCCCTGCGGCAACACTGTCCACGGATACCGTTTCGTGAGCTCAGCACAATTAATGCCTGGCACCGAGAAGGCAAAATATCGACAACCATCGGGATCAAAGAAATGGTAAAGAAACAATCCTTTAAAGCGATCATCTGCAAATTCCAGTCTTTAGGTAACACTGTTGGGATAGGGATCCCCAGCTGCAAGGGCCCCATCTGCTGCTTTCCTGCATTCATTTGCCCCGAGCTCTTGTAAAAGATGCCAACTACCGGATTTATTTGGTGTCACCGAAACAGGCGTGTTCCAAGAGCCAGTGGGTGGAACAGTCTGTCCTGCTGCCAACTGCTCTTGGATTAACAAATGTCCTGCTTGAAATCGCTCCCCTTTAAGCCGCATTGGCTTAGATGTCAACCACCTAAGGCTGAGGAGGGGTTTTAATTCTGCGACCCTTAGGATAAACCTGTGTCTGCCGTAGTTATTGTGACAAGCCGTTGCCACAATAGATTGCGTCCCCCCAGGCTTGTCTCCATCTGCAACACATGAGGCTGTATCTAGTCAGAGAGATTATCTGGTCCCGAGATGCACAATCCCCGGGCGCTCCTGCCTGGGGTTGGGACACCCCAGTTCCAGCAACTGTCGCAGTAGCTGCTCCCAAAGGCCGTTTACGTGGTCCTTCATGCGTTGAAACAATTGACGCAGCCCCAGTATCCACTAATCCCTTAAAGGGTTTTCCTTGAATTGTTAGTTAACAGGGGTTGCCGATGCATCATTTCCTGGGACTAGAATGCTTTTCCTGTCCTGTACTCCCAAACCCTGGGTCCCTCCTTGTTGCTGATGATCGATGGGGACCCAGTAAGGTAAGATTAACAAGTGTGCAATGCGCTGATCAGCTAAAACCTTGCAAGCGGCCACCACCCTAAGTTTTATTTCACCAGAATCAATCACACCGGGCAGAACAAAAATCCTTTGGGCACTAATCAAAGGGAGCGGTGGAGAACGGAGCTCAGTGTGGTTGCGGGTGGTGTCCCCCAGGGCTCAGTGTCAGGGCCAGTCTTGTTTAATACCTTTCTGAAAATGTGGGTTAGGTTTCCCATTTTCCAGCCAGCAGGAACTACACCAGACTGCCACGAGTTTTCAAATATGACAGAAAGTGACTTTGCAGCTTCATCTGCGGGTTCCCTCCTGATCCACGGATGGACCTTCTCAGGTCTCACGGACTCAGGCACCTTCAGGTTCATTTCATGGTCCTGAACCTGGTATTCTCTTACAGTGGGTGGGTTTTCATTCTCCCAGGCCCTACTCTTGCCTTCTGCGACACGGGCGCTGCGGTTGGAGTCCTTGCCAGTGAAGACTGAGGCAAATATCTGTGGGGCACCTCAAGCCTTCTCCTCATCCCAGGTACCCATCCCCTTCCAGAGAGGCCCCACAGCTTCCCTGTTCTGCCCTTTGTCACTGACCTACCTGCAAAGGCTTTTCTTGTCACCCTTGCTGTCCCTGGCCAGATTTCATTCTATCTGGCCCTTCACTTTCCTAACCTGATCCCTGCTTGCTCAGACAACTTCTTTGTATTCCTCCCAGGTTACAGAATCACAGAACCACGGAACTGTCCAGGTTGGAAGGGACCTTAACGCTCCCCCAGCTCCAGCCGCCGCCACGGGCAGGGACATCCGCCCCCCGATCAGGCTGCCCAGAGCCCCGTCCAGCCTG
>NW_009716724.1:0-3707 GCF_000703405.1 Apaloderma vittatum | reverse complement strand
TCAGCCTCTATGAGGCCTGACATGAAATGTAAGGCTTAGTGACGTTGTTGTAATAAAGGTCTGGCAGAGGACTTCCTGATCTATGGTTCTTAACCTATGAGTGGATAATTTACCTTATCTTTTCTTTCTCAGGAGAAATAAGTTCACTGGCAGCTTATACAGGAAGAACTGAAATGCATTATTTTTTGTTCTGTATTTCCCAAATGCAAGAGAAGCTATTAAAGGACACTTTCATTTCATGGCCTTCTACACAAACTCTTTTCTAAATTCTTTTTGTGTATATGTAGCTCCGTGTTCTTTTAGGAAGCTTGTTAAATCAAAATTGATACAAGGATATGTACTTCTTAACTGCACTTATTTCATTTTTCATCCTGCTGTATCCTGCATGCTTATAAGATAAACAAGCTGCAATGTTGGTGGTTGTGGGGTCCATACCCACTAGAACTTGATAAAACATACTAAAAGCTTCTTTTGTCCTTCTCTCTCACCATTTTTAGAAGTTCTGCTGAGCTAGTGAAAGTTTGGTAGAATAACATGATATAAATTCGATAATAATATAGATTATTTATCATCAGAAAGTGTGTTTCATTCTTACACATTTGAAACCAGAAAAAGTGGGCTTCACTTTTTTATCTTTCTCATTTGCTCTCCATTTTCCTCTCTATGGTGCCTATATCTGTGAGCTCTCTAAGCCAGTAAAATCTCCTCTGAGAGTTACTGTGTAAATGTATGACAGTGTAGGAACTTTATGATATGTTTTGAGCATTGTTGAAAATATATATATCTATGGAAAGTTGTTAAAATAAACGCACAAGAGGTTGTTACAAGGTGGGAGGTGAGATATAGTCCCTTCAGGCAATAGCCTCCAGTTGCAGTAACCTGTGCGTAGATCAGACTGAACCCAAAGTAGTATCTTTCTTTCTTTTTTTGATATGTGTATAATAGAGGTATTTATCTAGTAAGGGAAGCTCTAGACTGAAGCTTTGCTTCAATCCTCTGCGACACTGTAACTAAGATTTCTTGCTTGATTTCATTTTTCTTGGTTGAATTAAATGTCCTGAGTGCCATAAAAGCTGTAGGATAATGTATCTGGTTCCTGAAAGAATGGGGTTATTTTGAGCAATACACACTGGTCTTGGCTTCCTGTTTGACTGGATTTTTTTGAACTTTTCTTACAACAGATTCCCACATTCCAATATGTACTAAGTTCAGTGTTTTACCTGATTATCACATGATGTGATGATGTCGTTTCTTGGCAATTAAATGTTATATGGGCAGAGAGTAAGAAGCAAGTAAAATGACAACAATATTTGCATTTTATTTTGTAATTAATGTTGGAATTATTTTTAAATTTCATATAATATCCGATGTGTAGTCAGTGGGTTTCTTCCAGTTTTATTATGGTCAGGATTGCAAATGGAATCTGCGGAAATACAGTAATCACTAGAGTAACTACAGTGTAACATGCACACTGCAGTGAAGAATTGGATTCTGCAGTCAAGGTCTGCTTCCTTTTAATTACCATTTGAGTTGCCTTCATCCTACATTAAAGGTAATTGCTTATCCAGGACAACATCTGGGAATCTAGTTGCAAGCACACTATAGCAGCTTTACTGATTCCATAACACTCCTTGTAACAAAGCTTTACTTGTGATAATAGCTAACATTGTTATGGCCTAAGCTAGATGTATATTGTAGTTCAGCAATACGTACTGCCATACTAGGCATTATCTTTCCAAATGAGGTAATTCTTTACCTGACAACATCAAAAATGGATTCTAATGTCTGCAGAACAGATTCAGATTTACTGCTTCTTTTGCGAGAGCACTAAAGGATCAATATTAACCAGGGGCTGGCCTGATACAGCACAGTTTGCAGCCTTTCAGTAAGATTTATTAGTTGTCCATCTGTTTGTACATGTAATATTTGTTTATTCAGGCATTTTAAGGCCATCTGTATTTTAGTGCGTTCAGTATCCTACTGCTAGCCTGAATGTTACTGTTAGTAGTCTTGCCCTCTACTTTTATTTGCAGTTAATTAGGATGGTCTTACCAGGCTGTTCACCCAGAATTTAAGAAGGAGAGTTTGCCTTACTGTTGGCTTATTCTTCTCCTTCGTTTGATAAATGTTTACTGTCATGGCTCAGTAAGGTGTGAACTGCAGTCTGTTAATTTTGGCACTTTGTGTTTTCTGAGGATGCTTGGCTTATCCTCCCAAATTTCCACCTAATTCCATTACTAATTCCATTACTAATTCCGTTACTTTCATTAATTGCTCTCATGATTCTGTGATCAACTGTTTTGCCATTACTAACACTGATAGGACGTATGGTTGAATGTGAAATTTTGCATTAAGTTGAAGACAGAAAAAATCTGATTTAGACTTCTTTTTTTCAATTAACTTGATGGTTGGGTAGATAGCACTGGATGAGTAGATTCAGTGGAAAAAAAAATACCTGCTAGCATAGACATATTGTCTATGCTCAATTTTCTGAAGTTTAAACCTGGTGATTTTTTTATATATAAACAAATCTAAAGACTCTGAAGTTGATGCAGAGACATTTATATTTGGATTTTTAGTGTTAAAAAGTGCATGAAACAAACTCAAAACAGCAAGTGACTTGATTTTGATTAAATCCATTATTAATAATATTTCCCATTAAAATTTGGGATTCGGGCGCCTAACTGTTTTCATTCATCACTTATGAATGTAAATATTTATGTAATACTATGGAGGACTAAGTTCATTAATTTGAAGACTTTGCACAACATACTTGTATGGAAGATATTCACATATTTAGATATTCATTCCTTAGTTGTTCTGCCCCTGTTATATCAAGAATAATGTCTGCTTATGCTTTCTGCAGGCCACTTAGATGTATTTTCAATTTAATAAATAAATAAATCTGAGCCTTCTTTAGCTTTTTAGTAATTCACATTCTTTGGGCTTGGCATAAAATCCTATTGCTTTGTTCAGAATCCTTGTCATTAACAACATCTTTTTTTTTTGGTGAGACCACAAAATGTCTCAGGCAGCAACATTGTCACTTCTGTCTTTTATATTCAATTACTGTGTTTATGCAACCCAATACTTTGTGGGTTTTTTGCTGCAGTTGTGCACAGAAGCACATGGTTTCAATGGTCTTTTGAACAATGAGCAGCAATGTTATTTTTTGACTTGGACAGGCTGGAGAACTGAGCAGGGAGGAACCTAATGAAATCCAGCAAGGACAACTGTAGAGCACTGCATCTGGGGAAGAACAACTGCAAGTATCATTAAAGGCTGGACACTGACCTGGTGGAGAATAGCTCTGGGGAGAAGGACCTGGGCGTCCTACTGGGCAATAGAATGACCTTGCAAGGGACGTCAAGGCCACCAGAAAAGGCTTCTTCAAGCACCCTGCTGACAAAACTAACCGCAGAGGCAACGTAGACCCACTGCTGAATGAGGCGGGTGCCCTGGAGACAGAGGATACAAAGAAGGCAGAGTTGCTGAGGGCCTTCCTTGCCTCTGCCTGCACTGCTGGAGACTGTCCTCAGGAGCCCCAGAGCCCTGAGGGCCCAGAGGAAGGCAGGAGAAAGGAGGAGTTTGCCCTGGTTGAGGAGGACTGGGTTAGGGATAAATTCAGCAATCTGGACATCCATAAATCCATGCTCCTATAACTCTCTTGCCATTGATAGCAAATAATGTGAGGAGAGCTCCATTCT
>NW_009716723.1:5746-13753 GCF_000703405.1 Apaloderma vittatum | reverse complement strand
AAAATCCGGCTGAGCCAACCCAATACAGGAGATCTGGGTTCACTTCTCAAAGCTGTTGAGAGCTCCATGTACTGTTGGGCAAGTCACTAAGCATAAGCTGTATTTCCTTAGCCTTTTGAGTACTTTTTAAAATGGCTTTCTATAAACTGTCAGCAGCACTTTGGTGTTTATCACAGTTTTCACTTATGTTTTTAAATTTCGTGTCTATCATAACAGAGACAAATATCTCCTGGTTGCTCTGTCAAGTACCTAGTGAGCTGAAGTCTGTCATGTGAGTTTCTAAGTACTGTATGATGGTGAACATGTATTTCCACATCCTGGAACACCTAGTTCTTAAACAGTGATAAGCTGAACTTAAATTGTGCTGTGGCCTCTTATGTAAAGTAATTCCTATACTTACACTACTACTTCATATTGAATGGTTCTTACTACGCTGTTCCTTGAATGAGCATTTTTTTTATCAGCTTCGTGTTGACTGCAGCATGTTTTCTGGAATGGATTTGCAGAGCTGTGAAGTTTTCCAGTCTTGTACTGAATTATCTCTATGTTTTATAGGAATCTCTTGGTGAAACTTATACCTGAAACCCATAGGAAATGCTTATGAGACTTGAATTTGTAACTTTATGTAATAAGAATTCCGACAGTGCTTCTTCCAAGAATGCAGGTGTTCCGTAAATGGTGGAAACTGCATTTTTGAGACTACTGTATTATTATTATACTGTCGCATCAGAAAACTTGGAGGCCTTTAGAACAAGTGAAGAATTTGATCTTTTAATGCAAACAGAAATATTTCAAATCTTAGGGCTTGTGTAAAGATAGAGATTTCTGAAAAAGAGTAGAAACTAAAATGTGGTATAAAAATCAAAGCATCTAGCTTCAAGATTCCTAGGAGCCTAACGGGATCAAAACGCTGATTTGGGGCCTCCCTCCCTGTAGGGATATATGCAGAGAGACACTAAATATTAGAATTAATGTAACCACACTTATGGCTCTAGACGTTTTGGGTGTGCTTCAGTTGTATGCAACGATGGACTGCTGCAGGAGAGCTTCTCTAGTTGATAGTAGTCAAGAGAAGGTGCTACTTTTATGTATCTGTTGCAGGACTGTGCACCTGTGTGAGGGTCCATCTTGCATTTTTTTTGAAACCTCACAGAAGAGGATTGGGATATTGGAATTCTAGGAATGTCTAGCATCCTGCTCCTAATGGTTTCCACAGCTGTAGGGATTGGATATTCCTATATTGGTTTTCCTGAAACCATTCTTGCCACAAGGCTAGGAGTTCGTTTATGAAAGTCAGAAGTAAGCGATACTATTACAGACACATGTGCCAGAAAAGAAATGCATGCCCTGTTTAGCAAGTAAAAGCTCTTTCTATTCTGTTGCTCTTTGATAAACATACTTTAGTACTTAAGAGGCATTTACACAAGATGCTTTTTTATTTGGAGAGGTATATTGGCTTGAATCGTACCATAAACATAATTGAGGCTCATTTATACTTAGGTCTTAGTTCTGAGTTCCAGAAAAAGGTAATTTCTGTTGATCATTTTATCTTGGCTTTTGACAAACCTTTATGACTCAATGTCTTAGGTCTGAGTGTACTTTCAGCAAATTGTTATACCACCTTGAAAGTGTTATACCACTCCTTCCTTAGCAAGTCATTGAGAAATTGTGATGTCTTGATGTTTATTGGATTATACAGGGATATGCAAGTGCTTATAGATAGTGACACAAGGCCTTTGCCCGAGATCAGGTGTCCTGTATGTTACAGTGCACTGTGTAGAAAGGGCCAATATGGTGCTTAATACTAACGAATTATTTTGAGCAGTATAGGAGTCAGAAATACTATCTTACACAACATCCTTGTCTCTGAAATGGAGAGACTTAGGTTGGACAGGTGGACCACTCAGTAGCTTGAAAATTAGCTGGATGATTGCACTCAAAAAGTTGTAGTCAGTGTCTCAATTTCCAGGTGGAGACCAGTGATGAGTGGGTTGTATTAGGACCAGTATTATTTAACATCTTTGTCACGGACGTGAACAGTAGGATTTGGTGCACCTGCAGCAAGTTTGTGGATAGCACCAAGCTATGTGGTATGGTTCACACTCTGAAGGGAAGGGCTGACATCCAGAGGGACCTTGACAGGCTTGAGAGGGAGGCCCGTGCAAACCTCATGAAATTCAACAAGACCAAGTACAAGGTCCTGCACATGGGTTGGGGCAATCCCTTACATGGATACAGATTGGGGCATGCAGGGATGTAGAACAGCCCTGTGGAGAAGGACTTGGGAATATTGGTGAAGTAAAAACTGAATATGAGCTGGCCATGTGCACTTGCAGACCAGAAGGCCAACCATATCCTGGGCTGCATCAATAGAAGGGTGGCCAGCAGGTTGAAGGAGGTAATTCTGTCATCTGCTCTGCTCTGATGAGACCCCCACCTGCAGTACTGTGTCCATCTCTGGAGTCCTCAGCACAAGAAAAACATGGACTTGTTGGAGTGGGTCCAGAGGAGGGCCACAAAGATGATCAGAGGGCTAGAGCACCTCGCCTTTGAGGACAGGCTGAGAGAGTTGGGGTTGTTCAGCCTGGAGAAGAGAAGGCTCTGGAGGGACCTTATAGTGACCTTCCAGTACTTAAAGGCAGCTACAGGAAAGATGGGGAGGGGCTGCTTATCAGGGAGTGTAGTGATAGGACAATGCATAATGGTTTAACTAGAAGAGGGCAGGTTTAGATTAAATATGAGGAAGAAATTCTACCTTAGATATGAGGAAGAAATTTTCTGTGAGGGTGATGAAGCACTGGAACGGGTTGCCCAGATAAGTTATTGAAGTCTCATCTTTGCAAGTGTTCAAGGTCAGGTCAGATGGGGCCTTGAGCAACCTGGTTTAGTTGGAGGTGTCGGGCAGGGGTTTTGGAACTAGATGATCTTTAAAGTCACTTCCAAACCAAACCATCCCATGATTCTGTAACTTAGTCTTGCCACTCTGTGGAACCTTTGTTCTTAAATCTGCATGTACAGAGATAACATGTGTTTTTACAGACTTATGAAATGTTTGTCACTGAAGCATGGCCTGAATTGTTTGAGGCAAAATTTTCAAGTGAATTTTGCTTTAAGTGATGTGACGATTCTGGCTAAAGGGTTTAACTTCTCATGCCTGCTGTTCACTTCTGCCTGACACCAGCATTTTGTCTGTCACTTGCTTTGACAGAAGCCTTCACAGAGTGGGGCTTTCTACTGGAAAATGATCTGGTTAATGAGAAACCACTCTTAAAGACAGAGGTCTGCAGAAGACATAGCTGTTGAACTTTAAGTGAAAATATAAAAAACCAGTACTACCCCTAGACATATTGTAGTATGCAAGCTGACATTAGATGATTTAAACCTTTATTCAGCTTTTGAACATGTGTCTAATTGTAGGAATTGGACGTCTGTGTTTCTGAGACTGGTTTAAAGGTCTTTCTTGCTAATTCCTGAACCTCATCCCACCTTCTTGGTTAGTAAATGTAAATTTTTGTGTATACAGAGTGCTAAGGACAATTCATAAAGGTTTTCTATATGACCTTATTTTATGTCATCTAGATAATTCAAATAGACAAATTTGTTGTCATAATCATAAAACTGTGTTTCCGACATGGTCATTAAGTAGGAGAGGAATGATTATGTTGTCAAAAGCATGACATTTTATTTCCCATGATCAAATACTGTGAGTAAAGCCTGGACTATGAGAGAAAGGTGTTTTTTTTTTGAACATACACTGTATAGTCATAAAAACATAAAAAGGGTCAAATCTTTACTGTCAGAAGTCAAGATATAAAATGAAAATAGGATTTCAGATTTGATTGGATTGGTTTAGTATTCAGGCTTACCTGATCATTCTTGTTGAATTGTCTTTATTTTCTCAATAGAGTAGGCTATCATATGACTTTTTTATGTTCTAACTCTTTTAATCCACAGAAGAAAAAAGTAAGACAAATAAATTGGTGCTGCAATATCCTGCTGACTATTATTGTGAAATTTTATGAAGAAATGGAAAGTCAGTGATAATGGTTCTTTTCACATTCTCTTGTCTCTTTTCCCAGTAGAGTAAAATAAAAAATCAGGTGTTCAAAGTCTAATATTCTCATGAAAAAGTTAAATGAACTAAACTTAAATCTATCTTTGCTCTGTGGGGAAAAAAAGCTGAGATGGCTTCTCAGCAAATTATAGCTCTCTGGAGCTGTTTCTCTTTGTTATCAGTTTAGTAAGGAAAAAAAATAGAGAAAAGACAACAATAAATACCTTATGCAAAACTATTTGAAATAGTTTCAAATGCTGACTTGTGACTGTCAGAGTAGTTACGCATTTTTTCTCTGATATCTATATGTGAGTACTAGATTTTTTGAATTCTAGAATCACAGAATGTTCGAGATTGGAAGCGATCTCTAGAGATCATCTAGTCCAACCCCCCTGCCAGAGCAGGATTCCCTAGGGCAGGCACACGGGAACATGTCCAGGCAGGCTTTGAAAGTTTCCAGAGGAGGAGACTCCACAGCCTCTCTGGGCAGCCTGTGCCAGGGCTCTGGCACCCTCACAGTAAAGAAGTTTCTCCTCATGTTGAGGTGGAACTTCCTATGTTCTAACTTAAACCCATTATTTCTTGTTCTATTGCTGGGCACCACTGAAAAGAGATTGTTCCCTTCCTCTTGACACCCACCCCTCAGATATTTCTATATGTTAATAAGGTCCCCTCTTAGCTCTCTCCTTTCAATGCTAAACAGCCCCAGTTCTCTCAATGTATCTTCACAGGAGAAATGTTCAAGTCCCTTAATCATCCTCATATTTCTATGTTGGACTCTTTCCAGTAGGTCCCCATCTCTCTTGAATTGGGGAGCCAAAAACTGGACACAATGTGTGATAACTCAAGGCTAGATAGGGAAGGTGGCCATACAGTGTAGTATGATGTGCAACAACAGTGGCTTTAGGATCTGGAAAGGGAGAACCTGCCTTCTGTGACTTGTAGCCTGCTGTGTGGTTGTTCCTGAGCAGGTGCAAATCAGAGCCCTATCTAACCTATTTGAAAGTGATGGTTCTTTCAAAGTTCCCCAACAACTGTGATTATATAGCAATACCTTAATTCAGTACACCAGACAGTGAAAGGAGTTGAATTTTTTTCCCTTATATTTTTGTGGCTATTTTGGAACTGGGAAGATCAAAAGTTCTATGCACTGCTTTAAACAACTTTAATTTGGTAGGATGTTTTAATTCATGGATACGTATCATGACAGTCTCAGGGAAATCATGATACGACCATTTCGACAGATTTTTTCTACTTTACATTCTTGTATCTCTCATGATTTGTGAGCTCTCACAGCAAAGATTGAAAATACTGTTTCATTCTGTAGTTTGATGCTTTAACTTACAGCACGATTTCTAGAAACTAACCTGGTGGACAGATCTATGCAATGCTATTTCACGGGCAATATACAGGATTTTCTTTCTCATAGCAACTTTCGTGAATCAGGAAGATAGGTGCATCCCTTGCCTAGCTATTTGTCAGGTTGTATGGTGTTGCTGAAGCTGTATGGGTACCTTTCTTACTCTCCTAAAGTACTCTCAGCTCTCACATTTTTTTAAGGCCTGCTTTAGCATCAAGAACCATGTTGTAGAAGCTGGGGCTTTTGCCTGTTTGTGCAGCTTTAGTGGAGAGGTAAGGAAATATCCTCCTTTTCTGAAATCAGAGGACAAATATCATCCTAGTTGTCCTGCTCTTTGAGGATAACTTCCAAAGATTTAATTAAACAACTCTGAATTGGAACTGGGAGAAAGAATTTCTCAAAAATCAGTGGATTTGTGAAATCCAATGCATTTTAACATAAGAATGAGCATTGGGTGAGGATAATGAAAGTCATAAAACCTCATTGAACCATGCTGTGACTACTTGCACCTTTTAGGAGAAACCATATTACAAATCCTTGACATTCCACTGTGGTTCGTAGCATTAATAAAGAAGTCTTGCCTGATTCTATTTCTAATTTACAAAGATTAGTTTCTAAGACATGAGGAAAATGTGTAAAACCATGCAGTATAATTTCAAATTTGGAGCAGAAAGAAATGTGTTTAGTAAGTGATATGATGTACTGGAGGCTGCTTTTTCTTCAGCTTGCTAGTCAGAGAAGATTACTAAATGGAAGGAGAGAAGATACTGGAAAAAGTATTTATCTAAACGTACTCTTAAGAAATACGGTAATCAGTTAGCAGAGCAATCTAAGTGAGATTGACTTTCCTTTTTTCCCCCCCAAGAGAACTGTGCTGTGATCCATGATTCTTCTATAACCCCTGTTTACGTTTCACTGCCTCCAGGTATTAAATGTAGGCTTAATAGAGCTTATGGCAGGCAGAATGACTAATTACTTGAGCTTCTAACCCTGTTCTGCTCTGGAAAGATTGTGTATCCATTGACATGGGTGCACCCACCCCTGTGTTTTGGCTATTGATCATCGTTTGGCAGCCACCGGCTGATGAAAGCACTACTGTAATTGTAAAAATTGTGCAATTGTGTGTGCTGAAATTATGCATCAGCGAAGAATGGAACTAAAAGCTTACCTTTCAAAGAGCCTTGGGATGTAAGTTTGCCCTTCATTTGGAGTACATGTGGCTGTACACTAATATTTCCCAAATCAATCTCCTCCTTTTGTCATATCACCAGGACAGGCTCTACTGTGCTTGTCCCTACTTTAGATTTCTCTTCTTTATTAATGGTGGGGGTTGTGTTTTGTCATGAGTCTCCTCATCCATCTGAGATGGCAGCAAATGGGAAGAAATGAACACCATCAGTGGACTTTTCATCATTTTCAGAAAAAAAAAAGATGTTTTCTTTCAGTGTTTTTTTTTTTAATGAAAAATAGCCCCATCAGGATGGAAAATTAAATCTTTCTCCAGGTTTAAAAACAGACATGTAAATTTTTTTTTTTAATGCTTCATTACTGTCACCATTACAGAATTGTTCGTACCAAGTTGTTTCTGTAGAGTTGCCCATGGCTAGCAGATTGTGTTGACTAGTGTATTATAGGTATTTTTGAAATTCATCATTAGCTTACAAAGAAGCATTTGATTGTTTTGATGCAAAAAGTATTCAAAGGGATGCATAATTCTATCCCTGTGTCTGTTTCCTTAACTCCTGACTTTTTGTTAGAAAATGCCTATATGAAAACTTCATGTCATGTAAGACATACCTATTTTGGATGAAGGCATGCTGTCTATTTTACAGTATGTGAAGGACTGTCTTTGACCTTGTGTTTGACAAGGAATTGCTACAATTCCCCACATAGTTACCGACCATGTCACGTTTGCTTGAACTAGAAGGACAGGTGGCAAAAGTTTTGCAAATCATCTTCTAATGAAGTCAGAGACAAATGGAGCAATATTTGTCCCTTTGTGAGCCATGAAGGAACATTCCACAGAATAAATGGATCATCAGCACCATGTGTCATCCATTTATTTTTGTCTATTGAAGGACTTTCACTTGTCTGGGATAGCACTTGCATGATAATTTCTCTTTCCATAGTTGCTGCCAGTGACTGTATTCTATATTCTAGAGGGCAGGGATGCCATCTGGAGAGAGCCAGACAGGCTGGAAGAATGAGGTATCAGGAAGCTTGTGAAATTCATCCAGGACAAAGGTAAAGTCCTATATCTGGCAAGAAATAATCCCTTCCACCAATACAGGTTACAACCTGAGAGCTGGAAGAGCAGACAAGGGACCTGGGGGACTTGGTAGACAACAAGCTGAACAGCTTGGTCAGGGATGAGAGACAACAGATTAGGGTGGCAAGATTTCAAAGCATACATTGAAACAAGGGAAATTCTGACTAGATATAAAGAAAAACTTTTTCAATACAAAGAGAGTGAAACAGTGTAAGAAGTTTCCCAGAGATGATATATTCTTTTCAGCCTTGGAGAACCAAACTGGAGACCAAACTGGATAAAGCTTTGAACAACCTGGTCTAATCTCACAGCCTGCTCTCAGCA
>NW_009716723.1:0-5715 GCF_000703405.1 Apaloderma vittatum | reverse complement strand
TTGAGACCTCCAGTGGTCTCTTCCAAGCTGAATTATTCTATCATCCTCTTGTAAATATGAGTAAGTTCTTGCATGCTAATGCATTGGGTAATATACTTTTTGTTTTCATTTTCTTTGTTACTTCCTTTTAGGTAGAGTATGGATTATTGCAGTAGATTTTCACTGGTATGTCAAGTGTCTAGGCAGTTACTCAAGATAAGCAGTAGGCAGTGACCAGTGCTGAGGGACCTTATAGACTTTGAATAATTTTGCAAAGCTTTGTATATACATACCTGCAATAATAATAAAGAGTTGTTAAAACTCTCTACCTTTCATTGCTATTTTAAGAACTTAGATGTATTTCAATTGGCTTGAATACCTGAAGTTGAAGACTTTTTGCCTGTTTTATACAAGTCTTTACAAAACTTTATGGATGCATTTCACACTGTGGAAAAAATAGAACGCATGACTTGCAAGAAGTCATTTAAAATGAATAGAATAAAACAGTAGACTGATCTCTTCTGTAATCCAACATTTATGCACAGATTTCAAATAAGGAGAGTTGTTTTCCACTCTTTGCCCATTTATGATGCCTTTTCTCTCTCTAGAACTCCTGCTTTACTCCCCTTTGTTTTCATGGCATATTTTGGTACAGAGTTCAGAGGAATGGGATGGCCTCAGGCTCTGGTGTAAATATAGGCCAAAGAATATTTTTTCAGTAGTCCAAAGTCAGCGGCTTTTCATGAGCAAAACACATAGGAGTTCTTTTCAGAAAAAACTTTTTGCTTTCGTAGTTTCAGTTCAAAGAAGTTTGAGAAGTGTGAATGGGTGAATTTATTTTAAAGTTATGTAGAAAGCTATAAGAATTTTTGTTAATAGCAATCACTTTTCAAAGTCACTTCTAGTATTGTCTACAAATCTAGTCCAGAAAGTAATATTGTACTACTGAAGTCATCAGAGTTTTGTCCTATCACTTTAGACTTGTAATGAATGCAACTCCATTATGAAGAGTTAGAAATGGCTATCAAGTTTCCCTTTGACATGAGTTCTGCCAGTGAAGGAAACAGTCATCGGAACAACACCTGATCTGAGACAATCTGTTTAAAGCTTGTCTAGTCTCATATAATGAGAGTTTGTGTGGGATTATTCATTAAAAGAAACAAAAAGTTTGGTGGAGTTTTTAGTGGTATTATGTGAATTATCTGTAATAGACTGACATCTATCAGCTTCCTGATTTAACAGATTCTGCTTTCAAGAAATGGTCTCATAATACAGCTGGAATTAATAATGATGTTATCCTCTTGGTTCTTCTTCCTTGTTACACAGCATTTATCTGTTCTTTTTAGCTCGTGTGTATCTACACTAAGAGTTTTGTCAGGAATCTTTTTATTGACTTTTCTGTGTTGTGGAGCAGTCTTTTAGGGCTAAGAGTCTTTCCTCACAAGCCAGACCTTCAAGCTCTGAAAATAAAGTTTCTCTCTAACATACTAAATATACTCAGTGACAGGATATCTTATGATGAAGCAGTTTCAAGGGATTTCAGGAGGACTGAGATTTTGACTGCTTAAATGAAATACTATGTTATTTCAAATGTATTTCACTTTATATCTCAGTATTTCCATGGTACAAGAAAAAATACTGTAGTCAACTTTGATTTTATTAAGGAACTCTCTATTAATCTCCTATAATTACTGAATAGACAAATATTGGTTGAAATACTTTGTGGTTTTTTTAGTTCCTGATAATACATTTCTGTTTCAATAAAACACTTGTATTGGTTCTTCTTGAATTGTGATCCTTGTTGTAATGAAAGGTTGGTCTAAGAAGGCTGGAGGCCTGGAAGGCTCTGTGCCACTGAGCCTAGTCATCTGCTGTAGCAGGGGACGCAATAAGTGTCCAGCTAGAATGGATTTATGGAACTTCTATTTCAAACAGCCCAAGACCTCTAGATAAACTTTTGACTTATACTGTCATCCTGCCCCAAGCTACAGCTATTATATGTGTCAGGAAGAAACCAGGGAGTCATCACAGTAAGTATATTAGATCCCTAGAAGGTATTTCTTTATAAAAAAAACCCCCAGAGGACCCAAGGAATCAGACCATGTGTTATTTTGCAGTATTTAATAATGTCATGAGTGAAATATTTCTGCCAGATGCTGAATGATGTTACTTTAAAGTCATGCATGAATAAAAAAATCTCAGTTGTGTTTCCAAGTATTTAAAGTTGCTGGGCAAACCAGTTGGCATTACATCCTGTAACAGCCATTTATATACTGGTTGAAAATGAAAAAATAAACAAAACAGCTGTGACCCAGAGAGAAAATATACAGTAAAAGAAGCAAAAATCCCTTTTCGTTCCTCCTGGATGTCAGAGGAAGCTTGAGGTATGGAATTAATTCCATGTGTTATTTATAGTCTTAACAATTATTGATTGAATAGTCTCAGTTTTCCCTGTTTATACAGTATCATAACCTCAAAAATTTCTACCACAGACTTGACTTATATCTCTTGAAAAAATTCTTTGCTGTCTCAGTTCATGCTGGAAACACCTTTGAAACCTCACTTCTCCTTGCAAGAGAGTAGTTTGGGCTTGATAATCTCTTGTTAATAGCAAATGACTAGTATTCGTGTTACAGAGAGGTTTATGTAGGAAGGACTTAGTGTGGTAGCTGCTTCTTATGTGTTGCTAATTTGAACCCACACTTTCCCAGAATCTGAGGGTTTTGGTTAATGCTTCTGATATTTCAGTCTTTGTTCCAGCCTGTGACCAACATTTATCCTATCCCTTTCTGTTCACTTTCCCAAACTTCGTGTCCCTTTTCCTACTCCCGTTCTATTTTAATTGGGCCTCAGCTGTTCCTTCATGCTGTCAGTCTTGTGAAATGTTCACCCACCTTTCTTTAATGCTGCTCTGTGCAGATGTTTTCAGCCTTACCACCTGACACTGACTGAACAATAAGTAATTCATCTTTCCATGTAAGTACCTACCTTTTGTAGGTATCATCTCTGGCATCTTCAGTCACATTACAGAAGAAAAAATTACACCTTGGCTTTCCCTTTCATATTTAATAATACATTTCAAGAAGTGATTCTTAGAGTGAAGGTAACATTTCAGTTATATTAGACTTTAAATGAAATAACACTTACTGCACAATAATACTCCTAATGAACCATATCCTCCATATTTAGTCAGGCTTTACCAATGTCCTGGTTTGAGCTAAACAGAACCAATTCTGTTCAGTGATTTTACTTTTCAGCTCACTCTCCTCTGAGAGACTGCACTTTCTGAAGTTAACAACATGTTTTGGCAGACACTGTCTGCTACTAGAAGTGATAACACCTGATGTTTATAGCTACTACAGAGAATTGGGGTGCAGAAAGGCTCTTCCTTATACTTGCTCTTGTAGTGAGCGAGGACACTGCTGGCTCTTGTGTGCCACGCTGGGAGTGCTGGGAAGTAAATGGGTCACAAGGAAGTAAAAGGTTGCAGCTCTGATGAATAACAGACAGGACAGGTGACCAACAAGAGTATTCCATTCCATATACGTCATACTTAGTGTAAACTGAGAGGTCATGGAGGTTCAGCTTTCCTCTTCTTCAATGGCCAACATTCAAGGAGGACTTCGTCTGTTCTGCCTTTGATCTGGATCCTGCGTTTCCGAATCCAGTTCCTGTGTCTTTTTCCCCTCTGCACCAGTGAGGATTGGTATTGAGGGGGTAGTCACATTTGATATTGGTTTCATATAGATGTATATCGCTTTTTATTATTATTGTTCTTTTAAAGCTGCTCAGTTTCCTTTTGCAATCTCTAAGTCCCTCTGCCTTACTCTCTTTCATTCCTTCCCAGCTTGGGGAGGGAGAGGGACTTAAAGAGCATCTGTCAGCATTCAGTGGCTGGCCCAACCCTAATTCTCAAAAAACAAGTAGATTTTCCACCAATTTCTATGCAAAAGCTTGTTTTAAACACTGAATGGAAGGGGATGTTGCTTCTTCTTATTCTTGTTATTATTAAAATAGGTTGGTATTTTTTACAGGTTACTAGTTCATTGCAAATCCATCTGGTTAACAATGAGCATTCCTCGTCATTGAACATATTGTGGTTTGTATGCACTCACTACGCTGAATTTAGTGGAGTTTGTAATTTCTTTCTTTTTACTTCAGAACAAGTTATAACCTGTATAGCTCTGCTCTTTAGCTAAATATTTTTGGAACTGAAGATTTGGAAGAATCAGCATTTAGCTTTATTCTTGTAAAGAATCCTCAGATCCAAAGGGGGAAAAAAAGAAACAATAAAACAAACATATGTGATACCTTTGGTACTAAATCTCATTGAAAAAAATAAGGCTATGAATAACCAGAGATAGAAGGAAACTATTCTTTTCACACGAGGCTGGTCTTGTAAGTCAAACTGGAATTTGTTAATGGTGCAGTTTTGGAAGAGTGCACTACTGTCACCTCTGTCCTACCCTTGCTGTGTCAAGGCGTCATGGATTGTCCAGTTAGCCACCTTCATGAACAGTAAAACTGATGCATACAGTTAAAATATCGCTGTAAATGTAGTACAAAGAATAGCAACACTCTTCTCTCAGCCAATTTGAGTCGTGAGCTGCACAAACAATTTAAATCAAGTGCTGTAGTAAATACAAAAGGAAGGTTTAACAAGTTTCTGTAAAGGAAATGTTTTCTGTAGTGCTGTCCATAGAAAACAAAAACATGCGAAAACTCTAGCTAAAAGCTGATGCCAAAACTTAGAAGGATGAGGAAAAATTAAAAAAAAGTCTAAAAGCATGTCTGACAACTCGACAGTGCTGAGTCTGAAATCCCTTCACCTCAGTGGAGGGTGTTTGGCTTTGGCCCTGTAATTCCGAGGAAGGATTTCTAAGTCTTCATTAAGAATATTAGGGAAATGGAGTGTCAGAAGACGTGGTTGCATGGCACAATGCCTTTGAGAGAGGCCAGTCCAGGAGGCTCCTTCTCCAGGGACTAAGTTGCTAGCACACCTCCGTGCAGGGCTACTGCTCTAGAGTACACTATTGCTGGGGCACCAGACAGGCCTCTGAAGTGGGAGCTTTTTTGGCTAACTATGCCACCGAAAACCTCACTCTGTGGAATTACTACCTCCACCTGGGAATTGTAAAAACCTGTAAAGACCTGGGGGAAGGGAGATCCATTACTCAGAATGGGTGTCTTGGACAGAGTCTCTGGAGATGAGTGCATAGGCCACATCTTATGAAAGAACATTACCCTTGGTAATAAGGCCAACTGTTTGGTCAAGCGGAGGCTGGAAATTTGTGAGACTCTAGTGATCTCATTGCTTAAATCTCTGTTTCAGAGCAGGAAGTGTTTGTAGATGCTTTACTGTGGTAGCCTAGTGTTTAGTAAAGTGCTGCTAGTGCAACACTCCTTCCTTCAAATGGACTCATACAACCCGGACACCTCTAACATCAATCACTGCTTTGATTAGGAAATAGAGGTTAAGTTCAGCTCTTGTCTAAAAATCTATTTTTTCTCACTAAGTGTACAGGGACAGGGTGTCCTGGAGTTCCCAGGGTCATGGTTCCTTTTACAAACATCTAATATGCCTTCAATAGGGACTTTTAGCTAAGACTCAGTTGTGAGGGTAAATATCAGTCAAGATATTTCAGTTGCTTCTGAAAAAAGGAAACAGTGATATAAAATACAGAGCTGAGATCTATCACAGAACTACAGAATGTTAGGAGTTGGAAGGGACCTCAA
>NW_009716722.1:0-6440 GCF_000703405.1 Apaloderma vittatum | reverse complement strand
CTGACCCCTGCGGGACCCCACTAGACACAGGTCTCCAGCCAGATTCTGCCCCGGTGACCACAACTCTCTGACTTCTTCCCTTCAACCAGTTCCCGACCCACCCCATCACCTGGTCATCCAGACCACACTCGCCCAGTTTCGCTACGAGGATGCTGGGGCAGACGGGAATTCAGCAGCCCCTTCTCCTTTCCTCTCGCTCTGTCTCACCGCTGCACAAAATCCCTGTACCTGTGCTCCAGACGAGCTCTCACTACGTTTTACATAATGATATTCGAGATAAAAGCCCCTATGTTTCATTCCAAGAAATTTATGTGAAACGTTACAAATCCCAAATTATTAATTATCTGAGGTAAAAAGCAACACGTCCATGAGTGGGAAGTGTCCCACGCTCTAGAAGACACGCAAGACGCATTCGTTTTATACTCCATGCTTGCAGTCTGACTTTTTTAAGGGTGCAAAGCAGCCAACAAGAATCCTGCGGTGCTAACGATACACGTTAAAGGGAAAAAGAAATAAAAACCTGAAAAAGCAGCAATCTGCTGGCACAGAGCTCAGAAGACTCGAGTTCTGTTTCTACCCTCATCAAAAGTTCAACGAGCTTGGGCACCCCGAGTTATGTGTCACCCACAGACAATGACTTCCCTTTTGGTTTCGGGCTTGTCTCAGCTGTGATTTCCTTTACTCCTGACTGTTACAGCAGTGAAGAACTGATTTCAGTCTGAATAACTGACCAGCACAGAGTAATTCCTACCATCCACGTGCACTGCTCCTTCGCTCCTTCAGCTTGTTCACCCCCTGGAATGAAGTTGCAGGAGAACGTCGCTCCGAGGAACGTCTGAGCTCTACCAAAACCCCAGAGAGCTCGAGCGCTGCACCGAATAAAGCTGAAAGCCTTCTCTAGGCTTCTGTGCAGAGAAACAGTTTGCCACAAAACTCAATGTGATCTGGCTAAAAAGAATTAATTAGTCAACTTGCAGGCATCTACAGGTCAAAACCATAAACAACGTCAGTCAAGATGAGCTTCACGCAGGAACGAATGAGGCGGAGAGAAATTAAAAGCTGTTCCTGTCAAATCAACGTCACGGAAGGGACTGTTAACGTGCTTCGCCGAGGAACACGATGGCCCCTGCAGCCAAGCAGCACAAAGCAGGATTTCGACGACGAGCGATGCTTGGAAGGGAAATCCCGCTCCGGCAGAGGCCGTGGGCACGGGCAGGGGGGACACGAGCAGGCCTGGCAGTGTCCTGAAAGAGGCAGGAAAATCGTCCTGCAGGGCAGCACTTTTCTCCAGCCCGCTTTCAGAAAAGAAACACGAAGACCAGCCCGGCCCTATTTTTTTTTTCCTCCTTAGTTTTCCTGCAATTCACGCTGAAGGAGGGACGACCTAGTCACATCCACTAGAAGCCAGACAGCCCAGAAAAAAAACTCAACTTCTTGAAAAGCCCAACTATTAGGGGTTAGCTCAGTGGGTTGAGCGTGGTGCTGACAACAGTGAGAACACCGAGGTCGTGGGTTCAATTCCCACTGGGTCCCCAAGTGTTGGCAGGTCTAGTCAAGAGGTGACATCCCTGCCCATGGCAGGGAGGTTGGATTAAATGATCTCTAAGGTCCCTTCCAGCACAGGCCGTTCTATGATTCTACGATTCCCCTCCTCCGCATGAGCCAAGGCAGCCTTAGCAAAGCGCTCCGGCAGAAACACGCTGCACCCCGGGGCTCGGCGCCCAGGGGGAGCGAAAGGCAAACTGGCCGGGCTGCAGCTACGTGGCCTCGGGGAAAAGAGAGAGAATTGGCCAAATAGGCTTCCCAGGATTTTCACCCTCTTCCTGTTCAAACTTGGTGATCAGGAGGAAGCATCATCTCTTGTTTAGGAAATAAAAAAAATGAGAGGAGAGAGAGAAGAGAAGAGAGAGGTTCCCAAACAACGACCAAACCTCAACCCGGAGAAGCTCGGCCAGCGCGGGGCAGCCCAACACACACGTGTGTTCCCCCACACCTGAACATCAAGGACGTCACCAACCACCTGCTGCAAGACTTGGTGGCCCCTGAACGGGCAATACTGAAAGCCGAGTCTTAGTCAGGTGGAAGAACATTCCTGAAATTAAAGCAATTAGTTCCTGCTTAAATTAAACCACCACAAGCTACCCCAGTGGAGTTCCCTGCACAGCTACATTGCCCTGGCTAAAATTAACGTTTCAAACACAAGCAGGACTTCGCTAAAATAGCCAGGTGATGACAAACTCCAAATGTTACGTCTCGAATCACAGGGGGATCCTGCGCGCCACACAGGAATTTTGATTAAGTTTATCTCCCCGCAGCTGATTTCACCAACGCAGCCCAAATGTCAATAGTGTTATGAGAATCGCAGGAACGCAAATGATGAGCAGCGCAGACATCTCCAACTCGTTGAGTTTACCACTAGGACTCGGAATCAAAGGTCATTCTTGTATTTAATTACGCAATCTAATGACATACAGGTAGAGGCTGAATAGGGACGTTAACAGGAACTAAAATATATCAATATGGGAAACGTTCTACACCGAAAAAATCATAAAATCTGGTAGGAATGGGACAGTCACTCCTGTTCCTAAGAGGAACCTATTTCGAACCAGAACGTCACTTACCCAGAGACATTTGTTTGACTCCCGCTATTCGCTTTCTCTGAAAGATCAGAAGGAAAGTTTGAGTATTATAGGGATTTTCTACTTGGCAGTGTAATTCCCCTTTCAATTAAAATCAAACCATTGTTGAGCGTGGCACTTACAACGCCAAGGTCGCGGGTTCGATTCCTGTTCAGTCCCCACGTGTTGCCTGATCTAGTCAAGAGGTGGCTCCCTGGCGGCAGGGAGGCTGGATTAAAATGATCTCTAAGGTCCCTTCCAGCCCAGGCCAGTCTATGATTCTGTGATTCTGGTGTGATCGTATCATTCGGGGGAAGCCGCATCGATAGGGAAGAACCGATGTCGAACACATCAGGGAGAGGCGCTGGTCTCGTGTCAACCTTGGGTAACGTCAGGGCTCCCAGACCTCGCCTGCCACACACGCAAAACTCCCCCAGAAACAGAGCTGGGTGGAATTTCCCCTCCTCTCCTCCTGCAAGCCCAGAGTTACTCCAGCCTACATCACTCCAGATAATCTTCCCGCCGGACTGCCGTGGGACCGACAAGCCGCAAGGCTGGAGGAACCTGCTTCTGCTCTCAAGTCAAAGCTGAAACAAAAGGGTGACAGCTTTTATTTCAAGTGGACTCTCAATAGCCAGGTTTTTTGATCTAACAAATTGTTTGCCGTTGTACAGAGAAGCCAATCGAGTCCGTAAGTTCCTCCTGGATCTTTGAAAACAACTTTCTCATGATGATTTGTCCGGCTGGGAGACGTTTAATGCAGGCACATACACGGAGGCAAAGACGAGATTTATGACAAGGGCAGGACATTTATCAATTTCTGATGGAATGTGATAAAACTGAAAATAAATCAGCTTTAGAGAAGTTTCCAACAGCGATGCCTTTGGCTACACAAAATCACGACTCCCCAGTACGAAGTCGTCACTGTAGCAAAAGTGTAAATAGAGGAGCTGCTCGTTTAAGACGAAGCTGCTGCGGAGCTGTTGCCTGGATTGCTGAACGCAGCAGGTGATGGTGACAGTCAGATCCCACCTGGATGTTAACAGCCAGAAACCCCCATCAGCATTTTCTACTTTGTGGGGTAAAGCTGCATCATTTCTCTCTCTCCTCCGACAGCCAACGTGATGTAATTTGTAAATGCCTCCGTGGCACATTCACCCACAGAGCATCACCGAGTAACCAAGCATCAACACAACGGGGTCGCTGGGATGTTATAGAACCGCAGAATCACAGAACGGTTCAGGTTGGAAGGCACCTTGAAGATCACCTGGTTCCAGCCCCTGCTGTGGGCAGGGACCCCTCTCTCCCCCCAGCCCAGGTTGCTCCAAGCCCCGTCCAACCTGGCCTTGAACCCTTCCAGGGATGGGGCACCCACACCCTCCTTGGGCAGCCTGGGCCAGGGCTCCACCACCCTCAGGGGGAAGAATTTCTTCCTTATATCTCACCTAAATCTCCCCTCTTGCAGTTTCAGGCCATCGCCCCTCGTCCTGTCCCTACAGGCCCTTCTCCAGCTTTCCCGTAGCCCCTTTCATGCACTGAGAGGCCACCATGAGGTCACCTGGAGCTTTCTCTTCTCCAAGAAGAATAACCCCAGCTCCCTCAACCTTTCTTCATAGCAGAGCTGCTCCAGTCCTCTCATCATCTTCGTGGCCTCCTCTGGACCCGCTCCAGCAGATCCACGTCCTTTTTGTCCCGTGGGCTCCAGAGCTGGCCACAGCACCCCAGGTGGGGCTTCAGCAGGGCAGAGCAGGGGGGCAGAATCCCCTCCCTCGCCCTGCTGGTCACACTCCTTTGGTTGCAGCCCAGGTCACGGGTCACTTTTTGGGCTGCAAATGTCTCAACGCCTGGTTTTCCAGCTAGAGAAAAACAGCGGTTACGAAGTCCTGGTGCTGGTGCCCACTTGCCAGCCTCAAAACTGGAGTCACGGCAAGTCCTCTCAGCACCTGGGGGTGATCAGGGCCAACACAGAAACGAAGGAATTCCTCGCAGAACTTTCGGTGGAAAGCCCCTTCCATTCCTCCCAAGCCTGCCTTCTGTCACCTCTTCACTTCACATTTCCACGTCCCTGCGTTGTAAGAACAAACACTTCTCTTTCTCGGCCACGTGTCATTTTGAAGCCTTCTCTCTCAAATCCCTCCCTCAAATCCCACTGGTTTCTGCCCGAGGCTGACGACCTTCGAGCCCTATCACTGTGTGTACAGAGACTTCTCTGATCCATCCTGATGCCTCCCTCAAGGTTTTTCCAGTTTTTCTGCATCCTTTCTGATGCACAGACCAAGAACACATCAATACGTCAACAAATCACAGTTTTCCACAGTGGGACAACGATGTCTTGTTCCGTACATTTTTTTGGTTAATTCTTAATAATGACCCCATTCAGATTGGAATTGTCTGACCCCTGCTGAGCCTTTGGCAACTTTTTCATAGACCTACTACAGCCCCAAATTTTTGGCTCAAGCGGAAAATCAGCACAGCCGGCGTTTCGCAAGGCGCGACCTTCGTGCACGGCCTTTGGCGCTGATCAAGGTTTCGTTTGTTGTTTTATTGTTGAGGCTCTCGGTCTTGGAAAGCCCTTTCGCAGAATCATGAACAGCTGAGGTTGGAAGGGACCTCCAGAGATCATCCTGCCCAAGCTGCTGTGCACGGCGGCTTCACCCCGAGCAATCGCTGCTCCTCCCAGTTTTGTGTCTACGGGTGTGCTCCACTGCCATCGTCCAGGGCATTAATGAAGAGGTTAAACACTACTGGCCCCAGGAGGAACCACTTCAGAGCGGCCTCCACACGGGCTTCGTGCTGCTCATCACAACTCGTGGAGCCCGGCAGCCAAGCCCGTTTGCAGTCCACTGTGCTGTCTGCTTCCCCAGTCGGTCTTCCATCGGTTTTTCTCCAAGGTTACAATGGGAGACACGCCTTGAGAGCCTTAACAGAACCACAGAACCATTTGAGTTGGAAAAGCCCTCCGGGATCATCGAGTCCGACCATGACCCCCACTCTGCCAAGCTCACCCCTAACCCATCTCCCCCAGCACCACATCTCAACGGCCCTGAAAGCCCTCCAGGGATGGGGACTCAAGCCCGTTCCTGGGCAGCCGGTTCCAAGGGCTGACTGCTCCTGCTGGGAAGAAATTTTTCATAACACCCATCTAATACATCTGGGATGAACACCCACAGCTCTCCCCTCACCCCCTTAGGTAGAGATTTTCTTGTAGAACACTATTAGGTTGGTTAAATACGATTTCTACTCCGTAAAACCACGCTGACCACTCATGACCACTTCTCATGCTTCATTTCTGGAAATGATCTCCCTAATTAATTGTTTCATCACCTTCCCAGAGCTTGAGGGTGAAGCGGAGAGACCTGTAGCAGCTGGCTTCTCCTGTTTGCCCTTCCTGGAGACAAAAGCACCATTTGCTTCGGTCCAGTCGTCAGGAACGTCTCCTGGTGGCAACAGTCTCTCAGAGAGAATTGAGAGTGGCTTCCCGAGGACACAACCCGGCTTGCACAGCACTCGTGGATGCACCCATCAGACCCCAACTGCGGTTCGGTCTTCAGTTCAGATTCGTTTCACCAGGCTCCTTCCCCAACAAGGGAACACACTAAACAGCAGAGAACTCTGCAGACACTGACTGCAACTCCTCCCCACCGCGAGCGTGAGCCAGATTTCTTACGAATGTTCCCTCAACCACTTGTCCAGCTACCCAACCTCTCCTCACGTTATTAACTTCTTGGCTTCCTTCACGTTTCTCCAACCTGGGGGATGCTTGGGTGGTCTGAAGGGAAGTTCAATAAGGACATGAAGTTCAAGAAGGACAAGTGTAGAGTC
>NW_009716721.1:3416-4673 GCF_000703405.1 Apaloderma vittatum | reverse complement strand
TGTGCTTGGGCACTTCCATCGAGTCCAGTCTAGGACTTTTTTCTGCTCAGGACCTAGTTGTCACCTGGAAGGTGTGGGTTCTGCCTGTTCTCCTGTATCTTTGAGCATATTTACATGCTTTTATATATGTATATCGTTTGGCATTTTCATTGTTGTTTTTAGTATCTTTTTTTTTCATTAAACTCATTCAAGGTTTTATCAACCTCAAATTCTCTCTCCTTGGTTTTCCTGTTATGGTCCCCTGGGAGGGTGGTGGTGGGATCACAGAGAGCATCTGTCAAGACTTTAGCCTTAAACTTTGACCAGTGGGTTGCTAAAGGGTGAAGAAGTGCAGGTGCCAATTGCTGCCACATTGGTGCACCAACAGCCATATTGCATTTGGGCAGCTCCCAGGAGTGTTACCCTCTCCTCTTTCCTACATTCCTACATTCCTCATTTCCTACAAGGCGGCAAGATCCATCAGTGAACAGGTCATATTGCTTTGCATTGTCTCGTAACTGATTGTATGGTGGAGCTTCTTCAGCACGTGTCACCACCTCCTTAGGGGGCACCCTTGTGGCCAGTCTGTGATCACCTCTATAAGACCCGGCTGATCGTGGTGACCCATTCGAGCTCTCTGTGTAATCAGGGAAGTCCATTTACTCCATGTAGCGTCGGTGGCACGATGCGTGGAAGGAACTTGAACCTTGAATATCCAGTTTAGGACTGATATTAGTGGTACTAGGAGGAGCTGTGCTTCAGTACCAAACACTTCCAAAGCCACTTTAACTCCTTCATATGCGGCCAATATTTCTTTTTCAGTTGCAGTATAATTGGCCTCAGAGCCCCTATAATTTTGGCTCCAAAATCCTCAGAGTCGACCTCGAGTTTCTCCTGGTGCCCTCTGCCAGAGGCTCCAGGCAGGACCATTATCCCCAGCTGTGGCGTACAGCAGATTTTTAATATCCTGCCCTGTTTGGATCAGCCCAAGGGCTACTGCCTGTACAATCTCTTCTTTGATTTGTTCAAAGACCTGTTGTTGTCCAGGGCCCCATTTAAATTTGTTTTTCTTTCGAGTCACATCAAAAAGAGGTTTCACAACCTGGCTATAGCCAGGAATGTGCTTTCTCCAGAAACCCACAGTGCCTAAGAAGGATTGTGTTTCTTTTTTGTTAGTTGGTGGGGACATGGCTGATATTGTGTCAGTCACACCTATTGGGATCTGGCGATGCCCATCTTGCCATTTAACTCCCAAATACTGGATCTCTCGTGACGGTC
>NW_009716721.1:0-3183 GCF_000703405.1 Apaloderma vittatum | reverse complement strand
AGTACTGGATCCCCCTCCAGGTGAAAGCAAACCGCGGCCTGCACTCTGCTGCTATAGGAATAAAGAAAAACGTGTTAACAATGTCGACTGTGGCCTACCACTGAGCTGCCTTGGACTCCAGCTCATACTGAAGGTCTAACATGTCCAGCACGGCAGCACTCATCAGTGGTGTAACCTCATTCAGGCCACGATAGTCTGCAGTCAATCTCCATTCCCCATCAGGCTTTGGCACAGGCCAGACAGGACTGTCAAACAGTGAGCGAGCTGTGCTGGTCACTCCTCGGCTCTCTAGTTGATGGATCAGCTTATGGATGGGAACTGTCGAGTCTCCATTGGTACGATGTTGTGTTGATGCTCTGTTTTAGTAGCAATTGGTACCTGTTGGTCATCAGTTTTCATCAGCCCCACAACACCAGACTCCTCTGGAAGTCTGGGCAAGCGAGACAGCTGATCCATGTCCTCAGTCTCTACAGCTGCTGTGCCAAAAGCCCATCGATACCCTCTGAGGTCCTTGTAATACCCTTTCTTGAGGAAGTCTGTGCCAAGAGTGCACGGGGCATCTGGACCAGCCACTATAGGGTGTTTTTTCCACATATTCCCAGTAAGACTCATTTCAGCCTCCAACACAATCAGGTCTGGGGAACCACCCATCACCCTAGAAATGGTAACAGTTTCAGTCCCTGTATGATTCAATGGCATTAGGGTCCGCTGAGCACCAATGTCCACCAGAGCTCTATATTTTCGTGGCTCTAATGTGCCAGGTCACTGAATCTACACGGTCCAATAAGCTTGGTTGTCCCTCTCCTCCACTTGGCTGGAGACAGGGCCCCTCTAGTTTTGAGGGTGATTCACAGGGTTTGCCTGATTTGCAGGATTGGTATTAACTACATTTACATTCCCCCCAATTACATTTTGATTATTCCTTCTCATGGCAAATTGTTGTCTTCTGTTTGTGTTTCATAACTTGGATACTCGTGCCCGTAGAGCAGAACTAGGTTTTCTGTCCCATCTTCTCATGTCATCTCCACACCCACGTAGGAAAATCCACAAGTCATTTTGTGACAAGTTGCAGTTGTTCCTGGCTGATCTTGCAGGGCTGTATCTTCTAACGGCATCAACGTGGCTCCACTGAGGTCTGTCCTCCCTCTTGGATGGTGTGTCAGTCAGCTTCTCTAACGACTGATTGGTTTTCTCAGTTGATTAATTGATTTTCTCCACTGCTATCTCAGTGGATTTCTCAATTGCTTTCTCCAGTGATTTGTTGTTTTCCTGAACTACCTTTCCACCGCAGCAATGTGAGCTTGTTGGGGGCTGGCAGCACTGTCCTCATACCGCCGTGCTCCGTTGGCCACTTCCCCCACTGTTGGTGTCTGGCCAGCTGAGGCCCAGCCCATCGCTGACAAGGTGTGCTCGTACATTGGTGGGGCACTCGTCACAAACTTCTGAATAACGGGTTTGGGGCAGGGAGTGTCATCAGGGTTTACAATTGTTTGTGGATCGCTGTAAACCACCTCATTCACTGCGAGCTCTCTCAGGAACTTAATGCCTTTTCCCATGGTGGTCCAGTTGCTCGGGTAGCAGGGAAGTTTGCCCGTGTGGGTATAGCGGCTCTTCATCGCTGACAAGAGTCGTCTCCAGAGCCTGAGACTGCTTCCATCTTTCGCAAGTTCCAAGTCGATGCCTGCGTTTCCAGACAGGGATCCCAGCTGTTTGGCTTCTTTACCGTTCAAATCAATGGTATCGGCCCCTTCATCCCAGCACCGGAGCAACCGCCTGTAACATGACTCACCCTCGTGACGACCAAAGTCCTTCCTCACATCTCGCAACTCCCTCAGAGTTAAAGGTTTGACACCTGCCTCTGATTCTGGCTCTGAACCATCTGACGACTTCGGTTCAGAAGGACCCTCTCCTGGGTCAGAATCATCTGATGTTGGGCGATTTGTCTTTGTTAGGTGTTTCTTTCCAGTCACAGGCTCACCAGCTTTCCCTTCTAATGCTGAATCTGACTCATCTGATGGTTCTAGTGTGGAAGGATCTTGGTCATCTGTTGTTAGGGCAACTGACATTTTCCGATGTCTCTTTCTAGTCACAGGGGTGACTTTTGCTGAGAGAGATTGAGCGCGAAAGGACACGGTGAAAGTCAATGACTTGTACCAATTCCTACAGAAATGCCACAATGCCGAGAGATTCATGGGCATTAGCATCAGAATCAATATGAATGATAGCAACTTGATCAAAATAACTGCATTCACAATCACAACCCTCAAAGTCTGGTAGGCTCAGATTAGCAAAGAAATGAGTATGATTTCCTAAGGTGAAACTGAAAGTCTCTCCTAAGAGGCGGCACTCTCTGAAGCCAGCAGCGTATCTGTGCAGGCAGTGCCTGCAGCGGGAGGAAATAACGCTGTGCGGTCACTGCCGGGGGGATGCAGAAAGGCTCTGGCTGACACTGGCTCCTGCAGTGACCGAGGCCACTGCTGGATCTCGTGTGCCACGCTGAGGGTGCCGGGAAGGAAAAGGGTCACGAGGAAGTAAAAGGTTGCACCTCTGGTGCGGGGGGGATGCAGAAAGGCTCGGGCTGACACTGGCTCCTGCAGTGACCGAGGCCACTGCTGGATCTCGTGTGCCACGCTGAGGGTGCCGGGAAGGAAAAGGGTCACGAGGAAGTAAAAGGTTGCACCTCTGGTGAGGAACAGACAGGCCGGGTGACAAAACCAGAGGATTCCAGTCCAGGTACGTCATGTTTGGCATAAAGCTGAGGGATCACGGGGGTTAAACTCTCTTCTTCAGTGGCCAGTGTCAGAGGAGGACTCTGTTCATTCCTCTGCCTTTGATCCCATCCCTGAATTCCCCAGTCCAGCCCCTGTGCCCGGTTCCCTCTGCCGCTGAGCCTGGGGCTGCCCCTGTGCCGATGGCTCTGCAGCACCCCTGGGATTGATAGTGGGGGCCAGGTTCGACATCGGCTTTGTGTGTCTGTTGTATATAGAGCATTATTTCATTATTTCCTTCTTAGTATTACTATAGTTTTATTAAAGCTGTTGTAGTTGTCCGATCTGCATTGTTGTCTTGCTCCCTTTCCTTCCCATTTTGGGAGGGAGAGGCTCAGAGAGCATTTCTGGCTCCCTTGGTGGGCGCGTTGCTGCTGCCCGCTGCCCTCCTCTTGGCGCTGCCCGCTTGCCGTCT
>NW_009716720.1:13512-17742 GCF_000703405.1 Apaloderma vittatum | reverse complement strand
TCCAACTCCCAACATTCTGTGATTCTATGATCCTACGGTCCAGTCTTCCCCTGGAAGGAGGTAGAAAGAGAGACAGACAGCCCAGCAGGCCCAGGCACTGGTCCAGGCAATGACCTGGGAGAGAGGCAGCAGAAGGAAAAGGCAGAAGTTTTGACATTGCAACAAGGGATTTATCCAAGCACACGTTTGAGATGTTCACTCCAGTCTCCTTCACAGCTGAAGGAGAAAAACAGGCACCTCTGGTAGACAAGTCTCATCCTAAGGGAAATGGTAAAAATAGCTTGACTGAGTCGTGTTCCAGAGAGCTGAGCCAGGGATGACCACCTGGAACATTTAAATTTATCTTCAGATGTCTGGTGTCCAGGGAGTGGAATCTGCAACACCGGCATCCTGTACCTCCGAGAAGCATATGCAAAGGCCAGGCAATAATTTCCAAGATGGCTTGCATTGCACCGATGATTGAACAAAAACGCAGGGAAAAACCTTGCATCTAAAGCGTGGATTCTTTGCATCTAAATTTAACACATGCACGCACCAGCCTCAGACAATGTTAGGACTACTGCTCCTAACCCGACATTGGACCATCTGCCCTGCAGCTGTAGGAAAGCGAAACAGTTCTTTTGCCTGTTTGTAAATAGAAAACTGAAGTACCAAGAATTTAATCACTTCCCTGAGCTGTCCAATGTAACTGCAGCACATCTCCAAATCTTAGTCCAGAGTTAGTCTTATCTCAAGAAATACTCTTTTTAAGCACTGTCTTCAGAAATGTGCGGTTTTGTCCCTCCCGAAAGCAGCTCAGGAACAAGTAACCGATGAATTTCCTGCTTCTTTTGACATATACACATATTATTCACAATTACTTCGGTGACATTTTCATTCATCTTCATTTCCATGGCATAATGGAAATGATGTGCTGGATTCCCCAGTGCAAAGCGGGAGGAAAAGGTCAGACTGAATCTCTGCTACAAAGCTTCACTGAAAGATTTGGGAAGAACTTGGTGCTCCTTATCTATCCCCTCTCTCTGCAGTGTTCAACACTTTTCCCAGGCAGACTTTGGGGTCAAAACCTTAGAAGACTTCATAAAAACCTGTATGGACATGAAAATATGTGCTTTAATTAGGACAGGCTTTTCTTTTTAAAAGACTATGTTCAAAGGTTTCAGGATGGAAGAAGAAAAACACTTCTCCTCATGATAGGCTATTCTTGAAATGTTGCTTCTAGACTTTTTTCCCCACAGTTTCCTCTGAAGTAGCAGACATCAATCATTAAGGGAGGCATGATGCACAGCAGGGGCAATACTTTCTCCTCCAGCATAAAGAACTCAATTTTTCAATGCTAGATTTCTAACAGCCTGAAATCTCTCATGCCCTTTACTAAAAACAAAGGAGGAATAGGATGCTGAACTTCCACTGGGGGAAAATAACCACCTAGCCTCTTGTTTATATGCATATGAATCTCCTTATCCTGGGTGTAGCCAGATGGATTTTGGATTGAAAACGTGAGGGAAGAAGATCCTTGAATTTCAGCCTGCTCATCTGCAGCATTTGCATTCGAGCATCCCATTTGGACACTTCAGATGTTGAAGTCACTTCGTGTTATGCATGGTAGAAGGAGTCTCCCCAGCTTTCTCCTGCAGAGGGATTATTTCAGATACAAATGCAAAACAAGCAAAGTCACTGGAGAAAAATCTGACTCTCTGCAAGCATCTCTGCACTGAGATGAACGTCCAGTTCATCCAGCCTTATAGACTAAATGATCATTTCTGTGAGGAGACACTTGCTACCAGCCTGACCGATATCTGTGTCTGAATTGGTGTCTCCATTATAGAATTTAAACCCTGAGGTTCTGGCTTTCTCCAGTTCTTTAAAAAAGTACTCTGCACCTCAACTTGACTCCCAGATGTGCTGATTCTGGGACTTAAGCATGCGAAAATGTACCACTTTCTGTCTCCCCCATGACCCACAGTTCTGATCAGCTTTCTTCTGTGGGGCGTGCTGGCTGGAAGTGCAGGAAAGTGGACATACATTCCTCCTTAAAGGACAGGCTGAGCTTGGCCTTAGGAGAACACAAAATGAGGAGGAGTTCAGCCTGGTAATTCTCTGAAAGAGACTTCCAGACCTTCTATGAGCCTCCGTTGCCACTGTCATTCTTCCAATGATTTTTCTGCCTCTCCTCTGATCCCTCTAGAGCTGGCCCCATTAGCACTGAGAGACTGGAGAGACGACCAGTTTTATCCAATACAGCAAGCCAGTGACTTCCACTGTCCCTAATGTGACATTGGTCAAGAGGACAGCCCCTAGATGTAAGTGCAATGGCCGCAATGGCCACAATGGCAAAAGAATTTTCTCCCAAGAGAGGCTCGCCACTCCAAGCAGTCTTGGAGCGTTTCTTATCCATCTGGTCATCCAGAGGACCTCAATCCCCCAAGAGTTTATACCCAACTGGGGTCTTCATAGTCCGTACTTCATGGAAGTGGGTGCCACCACCCAGCTGACGGGACTGTGTGTGACAGTTGTGTCCCAGACCAACCATTAAACACGGAGTGAAAAAAGCAGGTCTGAGTTCTGAGCTAAAACCCAGTCCTATTTAGTGATTTTTACATTTCAGTTTTAGTTTCTTCTAAAAGGCTGCACTTTCTGAAGTTAGCAGCATGTTTTTGTAGACAGTGCCTGCTACTAGCAGTGATAACACCTGATGTTTACAGTTACTGTCTGGGACTAGTATGCAGACAGGCTCTTGCTTATACTTATTCCTACAGTGACCAAGGCCACGGCTGGCTCTTGTGTGCCACGCTGGGGGTGCCGGGTAGTAAGGGGGGGGGCACAAGGAAGTAAAAGGTTGCATGTCCGGAGGGTAATAGACAGGACAGGTGACCAACGAGAGTATTCCATCCCATATACGTCATATTTGGTATAAATTGAGTGATCACGAGAGTTCCTTCCTTCTTTGCTCTCGTCTGCAATGGCCGGCGTCCAGAGAGGGCTCTGTCCGATCTCCTGCTTTTGATCCGGATCCTGAGTTCCCGAATCCAGATCCCTGTATCCATCTCCCAGCCGCTGAGCCTGGGGTTTCCCCAGTGCCTCCTGCTCTGCAGCATCAGTGGTGATTGCTATTCGGGGGAGGGAGTCAGGTTTGATATCGGGCTGTTATCTATAGTTGTATATAGTTCTTCACTTTTATCATTCCACTATTATTTTCTATTATTATTGTTTCATTAAAGCTGTTCTAGTTTTTTTTCTTCTCTAACCCGAAAGTCTCTCTGCTTCATTCCCTTTTCCTTCCCATTTGGGGGGGGGAAGAGGGGGTTAGAGAGCGTCTGTCCGTGTTAGAGGCCGGCCCAGCCCTAACCCGCGACAAGTTCCTTCATCAAAACTGAGTTAATATCAGTTTAATTCCTCAGCTCACCTTTCTGGGCTAGTAGCAGCAAAGCTCCTCCCTCCTGCCCAAGACATAGTAAGAGGTGTTTTTGGCAGGAAAAGACGAGCCTGCCTTTGCCTTGATCATCTGGACTCAGTTTTTGGAACAGTTACATAAGGAGGAAATGCAATGTGTGGGCGACTGTGCTTGTGGTTCAGCTTTCCAGTCATGCCGAAATAAAAACAGGTCAGTGGGTTCTCAGAACTAGGAAGATCCTGCAATCTCCACCATGGCGACGCGTGGTCAGATGCTTCGTCTCTGGGCAGGCTCTGTGGACAATGCTTTTCCACCCTTTCTAGTTATCCTCTGCACAGAGCTCAAAGTTAATCCTTCTCATCCAGGAGAGCACCTCGTCTTGGTCCCATGGCCCAGGAGGCGGAGAAGCCACCTCTTACCTCTCTAAGCTCTTCTCCCTAGACATGTAAATATGCACTGCTTTATTATGTCTGGTAATAAATAAATAAATAAATAAATAAATCTCTAGGAACTGGCAACGCATTCCTCTTGAAGGATGACACTAGCCCTTCTTGCCCAGAGGGTCACACTGATTGCCTGCTCCTGGTGACCCCAAAAGCCCTTCTTCCCAAGAAATCATGTGCAGATCTCAGGCCACAACCTCTTACACTTTCCCAGATTCTGACTTAGCTTTTGAATTTATTAACCCGTGTTTTGGCTGTACAGCCCCAAGTGAACCACATTGCTCTGTGTGACTCATTTTATTTTATTATTTTGTGCTGGCTGTCTTCGCTTTGCCTATGATTTATGTCAATGGTAATTTTATATTTATTTCCAGATCATTGAGGAAAATGTTG
>NW_009716720.1:0-13500 GCF_000703405.1 Apaloderma vittatum | reverse complement strand
CGTCAAGCCTTGTAGCAGACTGTGGATCTCTGCTGAATAGCTGCAGAGGCAGTCACAAATTTTGAACCAGCCGAGTTATCCAACTTGATAGAACCTGAGGGTAGCAGTCAATGGCTTGATGTCCAGGTGGAGAGAGGTGACAAGTGGTGTCCCTCAGGGGTCCATGCTGGGACCCGTGCCCTTCAATATCTTCATCAGTGACATAGACAGTGGAATTGGGTGCAAGTTTGCAGACCACACCAAGCTGAGTGGTGTGGTCGATACACCAGAGGGACGGGATGTCCTCCAGAGGGACCTGGGTAGGCTGGAGAAGTGGGTCCATGGGAACCTCATGGGGTTCAACAAGGCCAAGTGCAAGGTCCTGCCCCTGGGTCAGGACAATCCTCATTATCAATACAGGCTGTGGGAGGATTTAATAGAGGGCAGCCTTGCAGAAAAGGACTTGGAGTGTTGGTGGATAAAAACCTGGACATGACCCAGCAATGTGCACTCACAGTCCAGCAGGCCAATCACATCCGGGGCTGCATCAAGGGTAGCGTGACCAGCAGGGCCAAAGAGGTGATTCTGCCTCTCTGCTCTGCTCTAGTGAGAGCCCACCTGCAGTTCTGTGTCAGCTCTGCAGTCACCAGCACAAGAAGGACATGGACCTGTTGGAGTGGGTCCAGTGATATGGGGGCTGGGCCACCTCTCCTATGAGGACAGGCTGAGAGAGTTGGGTTGTTCAGCCTGGAGAAGAGAAGGCTCCAAGAGACCTTACAGCAGCCTCCTAGTACCTGAAGTGGCTGCAGGAAAGCTGGGGAGGGGCTGTTCACAAAGATGTGTGATGATAGGACAAGGGGCAAAAGTTTTAAACCAGAGCAGGGTAGATTTAGATTAGATGTTAGGAAGAAGTTATTTACTATGAGGGTGGTGAGATCCTGGCACAGAGAGATCGTGGAGGCTCCGTTCCTGGAGACGTTCAAGGTCAGGCTTGATGGGACTCTAAGCAACCTGACCCAGTTAAAGGTGTTGGGGGGGATTTGACTAGACAACTTTCAAAGGCTCTTTCCAACCCAACACATTCTGTGATTCTATGATTTCCTGTAGTATCAATTAATGTCTCTGCTGATGGCATAGACGTATTTGGTCATTATCATGCAAGGCAAATAGAGCATCCAACATGTACTTCTAAGAGTCTGACTATCTCTACTTAGTGACAGCTCCAACCAATCGCAAGGATTCCTCTGTTGCATCACTTCTTCACTGTTTTTTCCCCAGTTATCATGTGTTTTTTCTTGCAGCCTTCAGCTTCTCTCATTTCTATTTTCTCCTTTGCCACTATGCAGAATAGATGATACATGCTTTCTTTTTTGCCATTTTTTTTAGCATTTCTACTTGTGGAAAATGAATGGAGAATGTTTCAACTCTGGGTAGTCCTCTTCTGTATTGTAAACCAAAGTATTTGAGATATCTCATTGGCTTTCTCTGAAAAGAGATAGGTATCATCCACATTTTCTCAGGTTGGATTTTCCCTCTTGGTTCATCTCATCTACCTCGGTTCTCTGTGCAGAAGAAAGAGACACATCAATCAATTCATTGCTAACCCAAGCAGGAAAAAATGACAAATTGTTTGAAATCAGAAGGACGAATATAAGGTTATTCATGTTGCAACTTATGACACTGAGTTCTTCAGTCACCGAAAAATACATGGTTTGGATTTCATTTTAGTGCTAACGTGAAGCAAGCTAGGAGTACGTTTGTGCAGAAGGGACTTGGTTTTGGAACACCTGATCGGCTCCTGAGCTGTTTCCAGTAGATGGATCTAGGCAGCACACGGGGATGCGCGTGCTCTGAAACGTCAGGCAACTGAAGGGAGGCTGATCTCGCTGGAAAAACCATTGTGCCACATTTAATTGTGACAAGAAAACATAGGACGAGGGGATGCCAGCTGATGCTGTCTCCAGTGTTTTCAAGGAGCTCTGTAAAAAATGCACTTGGAAATGCACCTTTGCCTTGGGGCAGCATTTTGAATAGACAATGGCCTTCCTCATACCACAAATGATATTTCCATTTGAAAATGTGAAACTGTTATAATAATGCTCTAGATCACAAGAAACATTCCTTCGTAGGGTCTCTCTGCCTCTTCTTTTTTTATGGAGAAAGGCAATGCTTGCAGCAAAGATTTCTCTTCTGCAAAGGTGTGGATTATGAACGGAGAGAAGAGGAATTCTGGCAAAAAAAATAGAGTCATAAACGGAGATGGACTCGGGGGTGCAGGTCAAGGGAGGTGGTTCTGCCCCTCTACTCTCCTCTGGTGAGGACCCACGTGCAGTTCTAGGTCCAGCTCTGTAGTCCCCAACTCAAGAAGGACATGGACTTCTTGGAGCAGGTCCAGAGGAGGCCAAAAATATGATCCAGGGGCTGGAGAACCTCTGCTACGAGGACAGGCTGAGAGAGTTGGAGTTGGTCAGCCCGGAGAAGTGGCCTTTCAATATATACACCTTCTAGTGGCCTTTCAATATATACACCTTCTAGTGGCCTTTCAATATATACAGAGGGCTTGTAAGACTCAGGAGACTGTCTTTAAAAACTAGTGGTTTGGAGGCTTTTTTTTTCTCACAGAAGTGTGAGTCATTCATATGAGTATTCAGGGGCCTCCTATGGGCGTCTTAAGATTGTCTTGAAAAATAAAAATGCAGAGGGTGAGATGCTGAGCAATGGGAGCTGGGGGTCTCACGTAACTGCAGGAACTGGGGATTAAAAAAATTACTGTATTTGCCTATAACTGGCAACAGAGACTTTCTCCCTCCTTGACAGTCCGACCTGTATTATCCCCTCTAAAAGATATTTGTCTCCATTAAGGAACAGAAAATTGTTGGTTTGTCATTTTTGCATTTTGGCTAAATTATCAGCTGTCTGCTGATTTGGGTTCTTTTTCAAAATCTTCTCTGATCTCCATCCCTGAGCTGGTAGCAGATTTCTGGAAAAGCTGGCACAGCCTGAGCCCACCTGTGATATTTTCAGCACTTCTAGCCTCGAGTCAAACCAAAAATGCAGAAGATGGTCCCTTTGTCTGGCTTCTCTGCATTTCCCACTTCCTTCACAGAACAATATTTATTCTTGTGATTCTGTTTCTCTCATGTTAGTGTACTTTTTTCTTTTTTTTCCCTAACTCTGAAGAAACACCGACACCATAAATATGATGTAACATATGACCTGGAAGCCAAAACCCCCATAAATCCATTCTTCACTCCGCCATTCATTTTGTGCCTCGTCTTGGACGTGGCATTTAATCTTTTTGCTTCAACAGCGATGTGTATACAGCAGAGACAATTCCATTATTTTTCCTCTATTGTGAGATGTTGTTATGAGGATTAGTCAGTGTTTAAGACCGATAATTATTCTGAGTTATTCATGAGGAGTCTGCGACAAGATTTTGTTGGAAATTATGACAAAAAATACAGCATGCAGCTGCAGCAATTAGCCAGCAGCACCAGCCCCCACCAGGCTGCTAACAAACAGCCCTGTTTACCCTGTTTTCACCTCCATGGATCATGGAATCATAGAATATCTCAAGTTGGAAGGGACCTCTGAGGATCAGGGAGTCCAACTTCCAGGTATCCTACACCCTCTCTCAAAAAGATAAAGGTTGCCATGGGAGAAAACAAGTATGAATTTTCTTTAAGACTTGGTCCCACAACACAAAGTGTTTGGTGGCAATATTGTCCCTGTCCTTCCACTCTACTACTTCAGACCCAGTCCCATTAACATGGATGGCCCCCATAGTTTTGTTATCTGGGAGAGGAAGTAAGGAGGACCTTAAAGCCAATATTGCTGCTGGAAGCTGGGCCGTGTAAAATCACAGTCATGGGAGATTCAGATTTACCCTCAGAGGAGCCTATATACCTCCACAGAGCTTACAAAGTGCAAGCTGTTGCGTGCTTCGGTCTGAGATGCCTGAAAACCAAAAGAACTATTCTTTATCCAGCACATCTCATAGAATGATTTGGGTTGGAAGGGACTTCAGAGATCATCTAGTTCCAACCCCGCTGCCATGGCAGGGACATCTCCCACTAGATCAGGTTGCTCAAGGCTCCATCCAGCCTGGTTTGGACCTTCACCCAATTTGGTCGATATTTTTAGCACCAGAGGACAGCTTTCAGAAAAACACAGTATCAGCAAATCACCAAGGTGGGCAGGGACCTCTGGAGATGATCTAAGACAAATGCCCTGCTCAAAGCCGAGTCATGAGGAAAAAGTAATTGTTCAGTTGGATTTTAAATATCTCTGAGGAGGGAGATTCCAGAGCCCCCGTAAGCAAACTGTTCCAGTGTTTGACGCACTGGAAAAATTTTCCTTACATTTAAACAGAATTTTGAGTATTTCAGTTTGTGCCCATTATCACTTGTCACCACCACCAAGACGCATGGCTGTACAAAGTCATGTCCACCCTGGCCTAGAGTTGGGTTTCTAAGCAGGTGCTGGACTAAAGATATTCAGAAGTCTCTTGCCCCATGAGTCTTTCGTAGAGTTTGGCCACTCTTGTCCAGCCCCTCTTTAGGAAATAAGGTCTCCAAACAACACCTCAATAAAGAGACAGGAATGAGATAGAGATAGACCTTGCAATTATTGATCAAAATTAAAGTGTGGAGCAAGCACAAGAGGCAACCCAGCCTGTCTGTGGAGCAGAACAAGCTGTTCAGCTTTTCAGCTGTTGCTGCAGGAGCCAGACAGACACGGGCTTCTCTGGCTATGATGAATGGAGATGAAGGTTTCGGGTTTTTCTGGCTGTGATGAATGGAGATGAAGGTTTCGCTGACTCACAGCAGGAAGGTGATTTACTGCAGAAAGCGCTTGGCTGTTAACTCTTCCCTTCCCTCTGCTTTCAGTCTGGAAGCAAGAGGCAGCCTGTGGCTCTTCCTACAAAGGGCAAAAGGCTGCAGGGCTGGACTGCAGCTGGTAGAAATGTCCTCCAGAGGTGTTTTGCGGGGGACATAGAGCCTGTGTTGTCCCTTTTGCACCATGCCTATGGGCTGCAGGTACAGTTGGGAGACTGACAAAAAGATGAGAAGTTGCAACTAGTCCATGAGGTCACGAAAAGGCAGCTTACGGTACAATGGAGTGAACTCTATGTCATGTGGGAGGTGAGACAGGACAAGGTGTGTTGAAAATGGCACCATCACACCTTCTAAGGCAATGGCTAAGACAGACTTTGAGGTCACAGCAACTCACACCTCTCAGGAAAAGGAGCCACCCCAGCACAGAATGGTTTGAGCTGAAGGGGACTTTAAAGACAATCTTGTTCCAAACTCCTTGCCATGAGCAGGGACAGCTCTCACTAGACCAGGTTGCTCAAAGCCTCATCCATCCTGGCCTTGGACACCATTCCCAACTTTACAAAGTGTCTGTCATTTTGGGTATGCTCCCTCTTTATTAAAAAGTAGCCATTCGTGGAGAGGAAAAATGTGAGACGAGCTGATCTTCTCTCTGTCCCCTCTTTTTCCCTCAATGAAAAATTCAGGTGGGTTTCATTTCCATTTTGCATAAGAATTTTTTCCACTTGGAGAGCTGTTGTTTATTTTCCAAAGCCACTAAATATCCTCTACCATCAAAGTACCTACAAAATGAAAAAGGAGCTATTGGACTAACTAGCCTATTAATTTTCAAGATTTATTAGCCTCTAGTAGAGGCACCTACCACTCATCCCTTTAGGACAAATCTTAAGCTTGACTTCTCAAATGAGTGCATTCATCTCTCTGGCCTTAATTCGCCTGAGTGTTTGGTGTAAACACATTTGCAAACCTCCTCTGGGCCTGAACCATGGATGTTTTGCACACAGGGTTGTTTGCAATTGATTGTGCATTGTCATTGTTGAAAGGTGGGGGCTGTTGGAGGAGGGAGGGGGGTTGAAGTACATGTGTCCATGCAGTAGCTGAAGGATATCTACATCTGAAAAGCCCCTCTACCCACTCATCCCTTCCAGCCACTCAAGTGACCCTGGAGAACAGCTCAACTCCCTAAAGGAGATGCTTCACGTGTGAGGACCCCACTGTTGCCATCTGCCAGCCCTGGTGCCTTTCTCCTTCCAGTTCACTGGACCATGCTGTTTTAATCACAGCAGAGCCATTCTTGTCTTTCAGAGCTCAGTACTGGAGAGGAGATGAAGGATTTAGGTAGGCTGGCAGAGAAGAGACTTAAGGACCTTGAGGAGCTGCAGAAGTGTGTTCCATTTGCTCTGGGTTTATTGCAACCTGTTATCCATACATCCATCCACCCTTCCATCCATCCATCCATCCATCCATCCATCCATCCCTCCGTCTCATGTTCTCACAACTCTCTGTACAGGGTTTGTCTAGCAATTGTAGTGCCCTACAAAGGAGGTTTTCAACGTAATAACTTCTCCTTTCCCAAAAGTATCATCTCATAAGTACAATAACTGTGCGGGGTTTTTTGGCTGAGGGAGAGACAGGACGAGCTGATCTGGAGCAGTCTGCTGGCAGACACCTTGGCTCAGTTCCTCCAGACTGCCACAAAGCTGACCCAGGGGCTGGAGCAGCTCTGCTCCGAGGACAGGCTGAGGGAGCTGGGGTTGTTCAGCTGGAGAAGAGAAGACTCCAGGGCCATGTTATCCCTGCCTGCAGTGCCTGAAAGGACCTACAGGGAGGCTGAGGAGGGACTTTTGACAAGAGTGTCCAGCGACAGGACAAGGGGAAATGGGTTTAAGTTGAAGGAGAATAGATTTAGATTGGATCTTAGGAAGAAATTCTTCAGTCCAAAGGTGGCAAGTCTCTGGAACAGATTGTCCAGAGAGGTTGTGGCTGCCCCCTCCCTGGAGATGTTCAAGGCCAGGTTGGATGAGGCCTTGAGCAACCTGGGCTGATTGAGACGCATCCCTGACCTTGGCAGGGGAGTTGGATGAGATGATCTCTAAGGTCTCTTCCAACCATTCTATGATTCCATGATTATATGATTCTATGATAGTGCAGATGTTTTCATCCACACCATGGGGAGACAGGTGGGTAGGAAGAACTCAGAGCTCACAGCCATGGGGGCAAGATCTTCAGCAGGGATGAGCATAGAGTTACTGTCACAGATGATCTCCGTGACTATAAACTAATGAGTCAAATACCCTTTACATCTCACTCTGAAGTAGGACAACACTCTAATCCCTGCTCCATTGTATAATATACTAGACCAACAGCCTCCTGATGCGCCATCGAGACTGTTTCTACTGTGTTGGACTACATTTGTGTACTGATGCAGCAAGCTGACACAATTGGAAAAATAAAAGATGATGTTCTTCTCAACCTTTCTGGAGCAGGAGATAACCCAGATGTCCCATGTACCCCAGCTATCAAACCTGCACCACCTTGTGGCTCTGGGGACACATCTCATCTGTGACACTTTGAGATGCTGTAGGAGAATCTTGCTACTTGCTAGACTTTGAAGAAGGTTGTTCAGGTGCCTCCTAAGATGGACTGTCCACCGATCCGTGCTCCAGGGTGTCCTCCCTTGCTGCACGATTTGCCCGGCGTTTCCACAGCAGTGATAAATTCAGTCCCAAGAGCAGCCCTGCTACAAGCTGCAACACAGGCATGGGCTGTAGAAAGTCACAGACAGAAGAGACAGTAAGTGAATTAATCCCCAAGTGAGATTTCTTTTGCAAGTTGGTGGCAGAAAATTGGTCTTGTGGGTATGGTGAACAGCAGAGCATCAGTGAGGGCTTTGCAGAGTTTCTCTACAGCCAGGAGGAGGTCACCAATCCTTCTGATGCCTTAGCTTATCTATTTAAGCAGGGCTTGCCTCAGGCTGTTTTTTTATCTAATAGTATTAAAAGAATCTTGCTCACATCCTTAAAAATACACCTCATGTGAAAGGACTGTGTATCAGTTAATTTTTGGATAACATCTGGCCGTCTTGATTGTTCTCTTTCACCACTGACTTCTGCGGGGCAAAACTGGCCACCCTTGTTCGAGCACCTCTGACTCCGCTTTTGAGCCCATGGAAACGTACTTCTCTGTGACTTTTCCTCCTGATTTCCACATCCCTACATTTAGGTCAATGCTTTTAGCCTGATCCCTTACAAAACCGGTGGAAAACATGCCGTGCTTCTGCTTTACCACTCAGCCTGGAGGTCTTCTGCGCGTGCTGGTTTGCTACGTGGATCGTTACCTCTCTTCCTCGTTTCTATGATTGTTTTTCCATACTAATTAGCCTTCATAAAAGCCATTTCCAGAGCAGTGTGCAAAGGCAGTCAGCAAGACTGCGTCCGTGAAGGGCAATTTCCCTGCGGCTGGCTTGGGGCTGCAGCACAGGAACCAGCTAAAGGGGTTCAAGATCCCAGCAATAAACCTTCCCCCTTCACCCTGAGGAACGTCACGATCACTGCCCATGCCTCAGTTTCCCATCACTAAAATGATGGTCCAAACGCTCGTTGCCAACATGGGTATATTCTAGAAAGTAGATAATGATTGCAAAGAGACAGGTAAATTCAAAATAATTCTAATAACTTCCATTCAAAACATAAGAAAGCAAGCCAATTTAGCCGCTTCCTGGTGATTTTTAAAAAAATAAAATCTTTGAAATTGAAATGCAGCAGTAGTGGGAACAGGCAGCAGCAAGGAACAAAAACAGACTCTAGGAAGAGTCATCCGTTCCCATTTTCTCAGCCTCTCTCCCTCTCCACCAGCGGATCTGACACCGTCATGCATCACTCAGCATGAGCTGCCGCTCAGAAACCATCAGCCTTAACCTCACCAGGCTGAGCTGCTCAACCTGCAGCCAATGTTTCTCCAAATTGGTGCATCCTCCCTCGGGATGCTGATGGGCTGGGGAGGGGAGATGCTGCAGCCAAACCCCAGCTCTGGCAGTGCCACAGCTCCACAGAGGTGCCCCACACACCTTGTATGTAGGATTTTGCTGTGGGTGGGTGGGTGAGTGCAGAGCGGAGCCATCCCAAGGGGCACACCATGCCCAGTGAGCGAGTGGGGTGGACATCATCATCCCGTTAATAATACCCTCACGCTCTGGGGAGGGGATGGAGGAGGAGAAAATAGCCATGGCAGTGGGGGTGGAACTTACGTGGTGTGGACCTGATGATCTTAAAGGTCTTCTCCAACCAAAACAATTCTATGATTCTGTGTTTAGGTCCTTTCCAACCAAAATCATTCCATGATTCTATAGAGGAAAAGTCCTTTGCAGATGCAGCTTTTGGGCACAGTAGGTGTCCTGCACCCTGGGTTAAGATCTCCTCCAGCAGCCTACACATCCTATGTTTCAAGACTAAGAAATTGTTTAAAGACTAAACCAGCATGGTTTCCTCTGCAGTTTTGTACTTCTGTGAAAGGTCCGACTCCCTTTGCAATTTTTTGGAAAGTCACCTTACTCCCTGCCTCAGTTTCCCCATGTAGAGGGGCTGAACGAGCTGCGAGTATAACATCTGGAACAGTCAGGAAAAACCCTTTCTCGGGACACTCCAGATGTGCTTGGGGCCAGCCCTAAGGAACGGAGTGGATGTTGTGTGACCTCATGCCTGGATCCTGTGCGTTTCTCAACTCCTTCATAAAAACAAGCTCAGAGTTAGTCATATTTGACCCATTCATTAAAATGGACACTTTGAGGAAAAACACCCGCACCTATAAATCAAAGATTTGGTCCTTGAAGATTCTGATTAACCGTGTTCTGGGTAGGCTGCTTTTCAGGGCATTAGGTTTGTGACTCATTTCCTTTTTATTGCTATGATTCACTAATGAGTACTCATGCTCTAATATCTGCCCGTTTTTGTGTTCAGGTTTTCTTTTTGTTTCCCTGCATCACTGTTTTCAATCTGACTCCAGCTCAGCAGAAAAAAATCAAATCTGAAATGCTGGCAAATGTCCTCAATTCAATTAAAACCTTGATTTATACGTTACTTCTGCTACTTCAAGAAAGGCTATATATTTTCCTGATATTATGAGGAAATTGCTTTGAGCTTATGAGAAAACCGAGTTCAAGTTATGGTTATTGCATATTTCCATTAGCAAGGCTCTCTGCAGCCAAGAAATTTTTCTTCTCCTTCTTTGCTTAAGGAGAAGCTTGTTGAAAAGTCTGGGATGTTCATCAGACGTTGACACATGCAAAATCTGGTCCTCCCTGACTCCGTGGTGTTTTTGTGCACCCACCTAAATGAGTGGTGCAAGCACTGCCTGTTGCTCCCTTCCATAGACACTATTTATTTATTGCCTTCAAATTCTTAGCTGAGATTTCCATGATATTTAATTTTTGCTATGAGTTTCAACCTGAGTGTTTTATCCATTTCTGAGGAAAAGGAGAGGAGAAAGATTCTGTCTTATAGCCTTAGAGCTCCAACAACCATCTGCTGAGCTGCTTTCCCGCCTTGCATGTCAAGATTTCAATGCACAGCTAAAATCTTCGTGCTAAAAACTTGCACATAAAATCTCTGGTGTTCACAGGCCCAAATTTGTATGAGACTAGCTAAGTTTGGGGCAAAAACACAAGTTTTGCTTCAGATAATTTACTCAGTGGGAAAATCTGGCTGCTATGTTCTTCCAAGATGTCATCTTTGAAGGACATGTCCCTCGTGATCCCACGTCATCCAGACATGACAATCCAATCCCTTGGATACTTCATGGTGCTGACTCCATCTCTCCCTTGTTAACCTCTCTTATAACTCCTGCCCATGATACTCAGACTGGGTGGAAAAAGGTCACTAAGAAGCCATTCTACATGGTCATTCAAGAAGGTCATTCAAAAGGTCATGTAGAAGCAGGGCGTGAGAGATTTCCTAGAAACTTGTCACCTTAAAGAGCATCCAAGAAATTTGAAAATACACTGCACTTTTTATCTGTTGTTTGGCAATCAACAAAAAGAGAGTGTGTATGAATGTGGCGGGAATAAGCAGAATATTTCCCTTTGCCAGAAATAAGTTTATTGCTCTAGAAAAGCAAAGCTTAACAGTGACTCCAAAAAAAATAATCAGTCATAAAGTTAATTGGTAAAATTCCACATCAGCTTCCAGGTACAAATGATAGTGAGGACCAGCCCTTGATGATGTCTCCAGACTTTCAGCAATGGAGTTGTATTAGAATCACAGATTCATAGAATGATATTATCACAGAATCATAGAATCACAGAATTACAGAATCATAGAATCATAGAATGGTTTGAGTTGGAAGGGACCTTAAAAATCTGCCCTGTGAAGCACCTTCTCATGGCTTTATAGCTCATTAGTGGTTCATGAACCCCAGGCCAACACTGGATCAGTGCAGCCGAGTCTGTGCTTTTACCACGAGCCACTTCTGGGCATATCTGCTTATTTCTGGGGGTAATTTCTTTTCTGATGTCTCAGAACAGAGCCGTAAATCACATCCAAATGCTATTAAACACAGCTGATGTCTTCACAAGACCCTTTGCAAGCTGAGCACTTGCAGTTTTAATGACTGAAATGGTCTTTGCTTTTATGGCCAGGACTTCCCCTCCCTCTGAAGAAGAGTCAAATTCAGCCTCCTGACTCCACAACAGCAGGCAGAGGGGAAGCCTTGGCCCAGAAGAGACTTAGTTAAAACCAAGAATCTAATACCCAAATCTTTCTGGCAGAATCAAATTAATTATATGACAAAGCAATGCAGGATTTTCCCACAACAGCACATCAGGGATACCCAAAAGTGAGGTTTGACCCTCTGAGCAACCCCAAGTTGGTGGGAGCTGATGGCGATCAGCTGATGCTTCCAGCATCTTGCAAGCTTTGGACCACAGAGCAGATGAAAAGGAATGCCAACACATGCCCTGCAAAAGCGCAATGACTAGAAAATCAGGGTAAAAGTGGATCATGCTGTCTGAGCACTTCCCCAAAGAGCCTGTATTTGCAAGATTTTTCTTCACTTTACAGACACAGCCCTGAGTGTCCTTGCTCATTCAGGATGGAAATTCATATAACGAGTTCTCTCTTTTGATTGTGGACCATATGGCCTTTCCATCTCCATTCCCTAATACAAATCTGTTCAGCTTGTCTCAGCTGCTCAAGTATTTGGTCATTTGGGCTGGCATAACTGCATAATTGTCTTTCTTTGTCACAGCTTTTCTGGATGGGATTGGGTCTTGTCAGCAGCAGTGAGCGAATTTATAAATCAGAGCATCTGTCAGAGGCTGGAGGGAGATGAGTGTCAGATGGGGAACGGACAGATGTTTTCTCATCCCTAAATCCATGACTGGCTGCAAAACCAAGTCACAATTCATTCCCATTACAGCACCCCACCTCCATCCATGCTGGGAATGTAGGGAGGCAAATAGAAAGATCTGGCCTCTAATAAATCCGGCCATCCCTGGTCAGACAATTTATCCCAGTGGCTTTAGCAATTTAAGCTGCAGCTATTTTATGTGAGGTTTTTTTAACAAAGAATGATCCTATTTCTTGGCTGTGCTATACTGTCTTTTAATCATCTGCACAACTTTTCTCAAAAAGCTACTTCTTTCAGTTAAGTCATAGTATTTCTCTGGAAATCAACCCTGCAGAAACACTGACTGCAGGTACAGGCACGTGCAGGTGATCCTCCCCCCATGAGTCTGACACTGGCTCTGTCTGCCCTCTATTTAGCCAAATTAAATGCAAGCAAGTTAACATCACTCATCCCTAGACAGCCATCAGCTTCCAGTCAGTAATTCATCTTCACCGTCTGTTCCAGAGAGCACAAAAGGGAGAGAATACTAATTCTAATTTCATAGACTCTGCTGATGGTTTCTTACCAGTTCTGTGAGCTTGCATGGGTGTGTCTTTCTCTGAGCTTCGTATAACCAGAAATTTGCACCCTTTACTTAGTGCTTTTTCTCTTCTTTAGCATAGAGAATCATTGAATGAGTTGGGCTGGAAGAGACCTTAAAAAGATCATCTCATTCCAACCCCCCCGCCATGGGAAGGGACACCTCCCACCAGCCCAGGTTGCTCAAAGCCCCGTCCAGCCTGGCCTCGGGCACTTCCAGGGATGAGGGGGCACCCACAGCTTCTCTGGACTGTAGGATTCAGAGGATTTAAGAAATCTCTTGGACCTTAGCATTCATAAGCTCTCATCCAGTGGGCATTATTGCCAGCTGAGGGCTCTTCACTTTTATGTAGTGCAGTTTTGCTTCAGAAAAAAAAATAAATCCCACAACATCCCAGCCTTGTCTTCCACGTTGAACTCCCTGCCCAGCCCTGCAGGTATGATCCTTTGCCTTCCTAGGATCGTGAATCTCATTTATTCCTTTGCTTGGTAGTACAGATCTCCCCCACTGAGGCATCATTTTTGGCAGAACAAGTTTTAATGCATGTCAGGGCTGGTGTGAAACAGGGAAAAAAAGCATTCACAGAAGTCACCCTTGGAACACGCCAAGCACATGGGAGAAGTCAAGTGGTTTGAGTGGTGGGATATCTTCCTGCTCATTTCTGAAGCAGCAAGCCCAGATGAACCTCACCTTCACAGAATCATCACAGAATCATAGAATCAGTCAAGTTGGAAAAGACCCTTAGGAGCATCGAGTCCAACCACT
>NW_009716719.1:0-13779 GCF_000703405.1 Apaloderma vittatum | reverse complement strand
CCCTTCCGACTCCGGTTAAAGGCGGGTGCAGGGTCGCCGTCATCTGCCACGACTACAGATTCACAAGGGGAAATGTTGGTGGGTGAGGATAAGTAAAAGCAAAGCTTGCTTATTTATTTCAGTATGTTTTGTGCTGTTCGAAAAGGGAGTGCAGAGAAGCAGAGGGGTGGGAGCCAAAGGTGAGGAAGGGCCCTCGTTCGTTACAGTAACATCAGAGTCAAATTCACAATTTTCAACAATTCTTGTCCACTTCTAGGTTAAACCAGGATGAATGCGTGTAGCATTAAGAAGTACTGATATACTTAATCATCTGGTTTTTATTTTTAATTTGTACCAGCTAGTATAATAAGTTTTCTGAAAAGCTTTTTTTGAGTGCTTAACTGTCACCCCACTTTATATGATGTTGATAGTGACAAACAGGAGAGGCAAGCAAAACTCTTCCCCAGATACTACTGATCACGCTAGTTTTTCCTCATAAGTAAGGATCTGTAGAACACATTTTTATTTTTTTTCAAAGCAGATAGAGACCTAAATGTACACAGTCCAAAAAAAAAAAAAAAAAAGAAAAAGGCAAAACTAAAAAGAAAAGGCTTAAAGTCGACTACGCTGCACACAGCAGTGCAGCTGTGATGAAATACAAAGCTGCAGATGAAATACAAAGAGGCTGGTATTGAAAGGGCAAGTTGAAAATATCCTGGGATGTGGTTGTCACAATTGCTGTTGCAGCAAGCACTGCAGTACACGTACGTGCCTGGATGTGGACGGGAGCCAAATCAAAAGGCTGCTGGTTGTAAAGACAAATGTAGTCTTATCTCATTCACCGGAAGCTGATACAATAACATCACAATCTCCCTAGTTGGTAACTGTGTTTCTACGTTTGCAGACCGCTAAAAATAATGCGGCGGGAACTCAAACAACCAAGACCATGCTGCTATCAGCAGTGTAATTTCAGTACATTGGGGTAGACCCAAACTAATGTGGATCCAGTGGGGCTGGATGTTCCTGCCCCACCAATGCAAAATGACCTGGGATTCTGAATACACACTGGAATGGGTAACCTTTCCTGTCTGTGGGTCAGTGTAGGACATAAGTATTTTTACTGGATTAAAAGAAGTCAAAGCACGCTGAAAATGCAACTGCAGCAGCTAAAATGCACCTACAGCAGCTGTTGCACTTTAGACATAGCAAATGCCTTGTAATTATAGGAGCACGTATACCTGTATGAGTTGCATGTATCATTACACTCAAGTTGACCATGTACTGTGAGACAGGAGGATACTTAGTAGTTTGATATTGGTGTCCTGCTGTTACAGAAATCAGGCAAATGCATTTGAAGACACAGAACTATTTTCACCCAGTTAAAACACTATGAACAAGTCACATTCAAACAGTATAAGAAAAAGCAGTAGACAAAGCAACAGCTAAAATGCCCTGTTTTGAAACCCAGGAATTTTGCCAGCGCAAATCTTGGAAAACGTGATCATGTTTTACAGCATGCTGCTGCTGCACGTGAGCAGTTGTTCCAGATCACTTTGCACAACATCTGAAAAAATCTGCAGCACTCACACACAGGTTATGTGACATCACACAGAAAGACATGCTTTCAGGAAGCTTCTCTATATGCTTTCATAGTATGGCCAATGCTCCTGAGAAGGACTGAAATCATCTGTTGCACCTACACAGTGCAGCTGGTTCTACAGATGCTTACTTAGTAAGCCTGACTTATCTCCAAAGGTGTATTTGTACATGCTGCATGTGCATGATATGATAAATTTACCAATTTCTGGAAATACCAGATTGGCAGTCTTTGTCCTACACAGCCTGTATTTATATCTTTCTGACTGGAAAATCCCCAGCTGAATACTGTGGCCTTAGAACACACTGCAGTTACAAAACACAATTATTATATTAATGTTCCCTCTTTCTTCCTTCGGCTTGTTTCATTTTTGAGTTAGTGTCACTGTTTCTTTCTTGTCATCAATTTGTAGGGCTCTTCCACACACTGAAATGAAAGTATAAAACATGAAAATGGGCATTGGTACTCACAACAGGTACAGTGTTGGGAAAAACTTCAGCATTTCCATTTCAAGGTGAACAGCACAGCATAAAAATCAGGAAAACAAAAATTTGTTTCTGAATAGTTGTGTGCATGTGGGTCTGATATCTGGGTTTTTTTAAACATTGATTTAACTTCGAATCATTCATATTATGAGCTGCTAAATAAAGAAAAAATATGTTTTGGTAGCCACATGTAGGTTTTGTCTCAAAGAAGTGATGAGTTCACTAATGTCTACCAATAGTTTTGCTCCTTTATCTTTCCCAGGAGACTCCTCCCATCACCCACCATGCTACTAACTAAAAGTGCCAGTTACGGCACTGTTCTTCAGTTTCACAGCTAGATTCTTTGTTTCTCATTTTGTTCATAAAGATGAGGATTCTACCTGAGTCTTCCATCTCCTCTAATATTGGAATTTAGGTACTAAAATAAGCAGGGACTGAGCCCACAGCTTTCATCAGGAACACATCAACGTAAGGAGACCTATAGTGGCTTAGTGCCTGATGTGCAGCAGCATCCTACAACATTCCTCTCTTGGCCATTCCCTACAGCTGGGGAAGAGGAAGCATGGATTCAAAAAGTCAGCTGCTGTACATTAGTTTTGGTTATCAGCCTGATGCTCTGTGAGCTGGGACAGTTCAACAGTGCCTAAAAGTCCCATTTACAATGTGTCTACAGACACACAGTTACACAATCCTGTTTCTATCACAGGTGACAATCCAGTCCACCAAATTTAAAGTTCTTCAAAAGTTCTAGTGCATTCCAAATATTCATAGACAAAAATAAAGGTAATTGGCTCCTAAAAAGCTGATGGAAAATGAAAAGGCAATGGAGTAAAGTTATTCTGGGGTTCTTTAATAAGTCTCCCACAGGCATTTATTAAAATCATGCTGGTTATTGGATTTTGAAGGAAATAGGGTTTTTAACTAGCATACTGGAATCGTCACTGATCTTTCAAAGCTTCCACATAAAATGGAAAAACTGACTACCAAAAATAGCAGAAGTAACCATTCTTTCTTTTCTACAACACATGAGTGATACAAGTAAGCACTGTGATAATGTTTTTTTTACCATTTAAAACTATTCTCCTGAGACATGAAATTATATAGATTGCTTATGCATGCTAACATAAATGCTGCACATACAGTAACAATATCTTCCAGGATGAAAAGAACAGTTACATGTACCTATTCAGTGTCATTTTCGGAGCAAGGCTTTGTTTCTTTCATTTAAGAGGAGAGAAAGCTGAGAATCAGATAAATAAGTGGGTTGAAAGGGCTGAGGACCCCTGTCATGGGTAGGCTGACTTCAAAGTTAGATGAGTTTTTAGAGAGTTGCTCAGGGCTGTGTTTCATGGTTTCAAATATCTCCAGGGACAAAGATTCTACCTACCAGGCTCTCTGGCCCTTTGCCAACATTTGACCACCCTCATCATGAAAGATTTTCCTCTTTACGTCCAAACGTATTTCTCAGAATTTCTCTTTCTGCCTCTTTGCTGTGGACTTCCAAGAAGCCTCTGGCTCCATCTTCCCTGTAACCATTCATAAGTAGTTGAATATAGCAGTTAACTTTTTTCCCTTCTTTAAAGAGACTGAAAAAACACAGCTTTCAGTTTTCTTGTATGTCGTGCCTTCCCTACCGCTGGGACACACTGCTGACTCATGTTTAACTTGTCCACCAGCGCCTACAGGCATTTTTCTGCAAAGAGGTTTTCCAGATAGCCAATGCCAAGCTTGTACTGTTGCATGGGGTTATTCTGTCCCAGGTGCTGGACTTGCATTTGTCTTTGTTGAACTTCATGAAATTTCTGTGAGCTCACTTCTCCAGCCTTTTGATCCTTCTCAGCGGCAGCCTTGCCCTCCAGTGTATTGACTGTTTCCCGCATTTTGGTGTCATCCGCTGGGAGTGTTTGCCACTGTCATCCAGACTGTTGGTGAAGATTGTAAGCAGCATGAGCTCCAGTACTGAACACCAAGGAATGCCACCAGTGACCAGCCACTGCTCTTTAAGCCTCACAGTTCAACCAGTTTCCACCCACGTTATAAATTACCCATCCAGTCCATATCCCCCCTGTTTGGCTACAAGGGTGTTATGGTAGACCATTTGAAAAGTCTAACTAGAGTCAACATAAGCAACGCCCACTGCTCTCCCCTTCCCCACATCACGAGTCATTTCACTGTGGAAGGCAATCAGGCAGCATTTGCCTTTAGTATATCTGTGCTGACTATTCTAAATCACCTTCTTGTCTTTCATGTGTGTGGAAATGACTTCCAGAAGAACTTTCTCCATGATCTTCCTGCACAGACTGACCTGTAGTTCCCCACATCCTCCTTCTTGTCTTCTTGAAAATGAGCTTATTTAGCATTTTCCAGTTATTTGGGACCTTCTCCTGTCACCATGAACATCTGCAGATGATAGAGAGCAGTCTCACAGTGACATCAGCCCACTCCCTCAGGGCACAGGATGCACCTGGTCCCACAGACTAGTGTATGTCCGCTTTGCTTAAGCGGTCCCTAGTGATCTTCCCCTACCAGGGGTGGTACTTTACTCTCTCAAACTCACCAACAAAACAGAGTTAAACAAAGATAAAGAAACTCTGGGGTGAATGCTGTTTGTCTGACCTACCCCACAGAATATCATAGAAACAGATCTTTCTTCTTAGGCTATTTCATCAAAAAGAGCAAAATTCTCCAGGCTGTGAGAACTGTAGCTGTTTTGAAATATAAAGATGCTTCCTTCCAATACTTCATAATGCTCCCTAAAGGGGAAAGATTTAAAAAACTGCACTCCTCATTTCTCATTTGCTACCTCTTGGCAAGTCACTACCAAGCTTTTTAGATCTTTTATATATCATCATAACGTGCCTTATTTTCTCTATGCATTAGAGACCCAGTGCTGCCAGGCATAGCTTCTGAGTCTTGCTCTGGGTGAAGCACGTATCAAAATGCTAGGAGTTGCAATATTTTGTGCTATAGCTCCTAAATTTCTTTTTGAATCTATGCTGTAATCCATGTGAAAAGCAGAAAAAAAAAAAATCGGAAGAATTCTGGTCAAAAGTAGAACAATACTTGGCCTCCCCACCTTTTGGGTATAGTCTTACATTTTCTTTTCAAAGAGTAACTTGTTTGATTACATTATGTGTTTAATAAGCAATAGGTCTGTGCTTTATTACATCAAAAAGTGAAGAGTCCATGGGCCAAATATCTGTGGGTGACTACAGGGCTCTATTACACAACAAAGGTGAAAATTACAAGATTATTCAGTGCAGTGCTGGTTTCTTATTAGAAGTACAGTAAGTATTATTAATGAGCTTGGGAAAAACCCAAAACTATACCTATGAAAAAATATTAATAATTTTTCATCTTTTTTTTAGTTAAAAAACCCCAAAACAGCTATTCCTCCATCTACAGCTGTGGGACTCAGAGCAGGAAACAGAAACAGTCACTAAATCAGGCATCCAGAGAAAGACATTGAGAGGAAAAAAAAACCCCACAACAACAACAATAATGAAACAAAACAGAAGAAAAGGCATTCACACATATCTGGCCTAAATTTGGGTTAATGTGTTATAGAACTCATTCATGCATATGTTTGTCTTAGTCTGATATAATATGGTAGTTCCTATTTTCCTGTGTATCAAACTGCATCAGCTCTAGCATCATGCTACAAAGAACTCCCAAATTGTAAATGTTTTATCCTTGGCTAAATGTATGTTAATTTTGTTTCAATTTTACATTAAAGTTTGCATTATAGACAAAATAGGAAGAAAGCCAATCTCCTTACCTAACAAGATTTTAATCTAATTTTAAAATAAATAAAACTATTTTCAAAACTATGTCTTGAATTATTTTCATGAGTTGATTATGTTTACATAATTAAAACATATTGAAGAAAAAAAAACTTGGGAAAACAGGAGGTTAAGCAGGAGGAGCAGTAAAGATAAGTAAGGATCAAGCTGATTTCACAAACGAATCATTATTATTTTTTTCTGAAACCTCTTCACCGAGGGCAACATGTTGGAAGGCTTGAGAACTCATCTACAAGAAGGATTAGACATCACTGTAGAGATTCATGGTGCCATTTATTATCTCATGATATAGCATTTTCTAATCTGTGTAGTGTCATTTTAAAAACAGGCATCACAAATTCTGGTAAAAAAGGTGTCAAAGCTTATTAGCCCAGTAACTCAGTTCCCTCACAGTGGGAGATAAATTAGGGGGTTGTCAGATGTGTTATTTGCTGGAGAAAAAAAAAAAAGTTACTGTGAACTCACCTGAGTTACTTTTTCCAGAGAAATAATACTATGCCTGCTTTATAGTTACAACACACTCTTTCAAATAATATCATCTAAATTTCAGTAAGTTTAGTACCTTGAATAACTTGTTCTGTCCCTCAGTAATACTCTGAATTTTAACTGCCTGTGTGGCTTAATAAGAGAAGGAAAAATAAAAGAGAATTACACTGAAGAATGTACTAGGCTTATTTAAGTGCATTAAAAAAATATTAAAATATACCCTAAAGGTTGTTACAGATTTTGCCTTTTATAGTGTTTTAATACTAAGGCAAAAAGGTGTATTTTGATATCATCTTTCTACATACTGAGTATAAGTAATATGAGTAAAAGTAGAGTCAAGAACAGCAGAAGAACTATTATTTAGAATATTACCTACCATATTTATTCCAAAACAGCCTGAAATGGGGTGGAGGAGGAGGAGAACCAAAACAAAAATAGAATATTATCAGATTTAAATGTTCTGAACTGCAGATTTTGAGATATTTTAAAAAATAAGAACAAAAGGAAATGTATTTGTGGAGTTTTTTTAATTGAGAAAAGAGAACCAAAAAGCTTTTCAGCTTGGCTGAGGACAAGCAGCCATTAATTCAGTAGGAAAAAATGTCTCTAATGCAAAATCAAAAAAAAAAATCCACTTTTTTTAATTGAGAAAAGAGAACCAAAAAGCTTTTCAGCTTGGCTGAGGACAAGCAGCCATTACTAAAAAAAAAATCCACTTCATATACATCAACAGTTACATTTGCTATTTCAAGTAGCTATACCTTTCAATGAGATTACAAACACGGAGCTAACCGATTCCGTAGTTAACAGTCTGAATATAAATATTTTCTCTTTGTATAAACACAAAAGAAAGCTATTTGTACCTAGAGAGGATTACTGCTACTTAGATATCAGGAACTGCAGGGCTAGGAAGTCAGACTGACTGAACTCTGCCTTCCTTCTCAAGCCTTCCCTTCTTCATCATCAAACACGTGGTAGGAGATGCTAAAGGATGTGTGCCTTTGAGTTTTTTGCTTTTGTGGCTTTTGTTGTCTGATTCCTTTGAAGCGAGTAGTCAGCAGTCCTTTAGATTAACCTTCTCTTAGAGCTCGGACTGCGTGATTGCTGAGCACTGCGATGTCCTCGTCCGGCTCAGAAAAGATCATGTGTGCCTCTCTCCAGCGTTACAACTAAGTCCACCCTCATCTGACTGAGGTGAAATTAGCATCTGGGTACCCATGCCAAACAGCCACCCCATGTGCCCCACCTGGCATCCATCATCCTGCCAGAACATTTGCCCTGAGGGACTGACCGCCTCAACTCTGTCCAGCCTAAAGAGTTTCACCACCTGCCAGATTGCCTCACAGAGCAAGTCAGTTCAAATTTCCATTTCTTTCTAACCCATGGGGCATGGTAAACATAACATAAACATTGTGGCTTGATCTTGGATGCAGGTAACACTTATTTTCTGAAACCTAGCCCAAATACAAATTAAGAATGGTAAGCAATACCTGAGGAAGCCCTGAGTCCTTGGGGATATATCTTGTATGGCCATGAGAATAATTTTGACATTTTCATTATGACCAATGCTTAATTGCTTAAAATTTTCTTCCAAAAATATATTTGAGGATTGCCAAGGTTAGGGCTGGGCCAGCTTTTAATCAAATGACAGATACTCTCTAACCCCTCTCCCTCCCCAAAGGGGAAGGGAAAGGGAGTAAGGCAGAGTGACTTATAAACTGGAAAACAAGAACAGCTTTAATAAAACAATAATAGTACTAATAAAAAGGAATGTAGGTAATGAACTATGTACAAACACAAATACATAGAAACCCAATATTGAACCCAACTCCTTCCTCGCTAGCTCCAGCTCCAACAACAATCCTCACTGATGCTGCAGAGCAGGCGGCACCGGGGAAGCTCCAGGCTCAGCAGCAGAGGGGAGCTGGATACAGGAGCTGGATTCGGGAACTCAGGATTGGGATCAAAGGCAGAAGAACAGATGGAGTCCTCCTCGGACACCAGTCATTGAAGAAGCAGAAGATAAAAGAAGGTTTAACCCCTATGATCCCTCAGATTTATACTGACTATGACATATATGGAACGGTGTACTTTTGTTAGTCAGGTTTGGGTCACCTGTCCTGTCCGTTCCTCCCTAGAGGTGCAACGTTTTACTTTTTTGTGACCTTTTTACTTCCCGGCATGCCCAGCATGGCACACAAGATCCAGTAGTGACCTTGGTCACTATAGGAGGAAGTATAAGCAAGAGCCTTTCCGCATACCAATCCCAGGCAGTAACTGTAAACATCAGGTGTTATCACTTCTAGTAGCAGACACTGTCTGCAAAAGCATGTTGTTAAGTCCAGAAAGCGCAGCCTCTTAAAAGAGACTGAGCTGAAGAGTAAAGCCACTGCATAGAAGTGGTTCTGTTTAACTGAAACCAGGACAAGGATCAATTGTTCCTGTATGCATTTGCGGCCCTGAAACTCAGTATTCACGATGAGCAAAATGAGCATTTTTACTGGTGGCTGGGGGGGCACGCATCCATAGCAGCTACAGTGTCAGGCAGGTTTGCTGGAATTTGGCAGCTGGAAGCAGGATCAGTGCTTAGAGCTCGAGGTGGAAAAATTTGCTTTTCCGAGCAGTTCAGAAGCATCTCAGGCATCTCCGCGGAGCACAGAAGGCATAGCCTGGGGTGCAGAGAGATGCTGCTGCTGCTAGAGCAACAAACCTTCTGCATAAATCTTCTTTGTTTTCCTCCCACTTTAAGCTTCATGGCGTATCTGCTGCTCCCTGCCAGACACCAGAACTGCCTCCTTATCCACAAGTGCCCTGGTTTTCACTGGCATTAAGCACCCACAATTGTCAGAGAAGTCCGTAGATTTGGGGGTGGGGAGATTTCTAAAAAAACTCAGAGCATGCACTGTAATAGAGAGATTTTGCCACCAGATGTCAGAAGGCAGAACGCAGACTGGGTAATTCACCCCCTTACCAAAAAAGAAAAAGGACGTTTCAGTGCCTTTATGCTTCCCTATCCTTTTCCCCTCCTCCTCTCCTGTCACATATATGCACATACACACAGGAAGAAAATCAACCCAGAACTCTGGTTGGGTGTTTTTTCACTGTAGCCTTACAACAGATAAAAAGCAGGAGATCTAATACCTTGTTAAGCTTGGTGACATATCAAAGAAAAAGAGTTGTCTAAAATTTGAAGTTGCTAAACACGCTGAATAATAAACAAGTTCTGTGAGTTCTGGAACTAATGAAGTCTTGTTTCCTATGGATTTTACCTCATGGTTGATTGAAGCTTTTCCTATGCTGGGGAACTTCAAATTTTCTCTTTCTTTGTGTAAAGGTGATCCCAAAGGACAGTTTTTCAGAAAGATGCACTTGTGGCTTTTCTCTCTTCTTCCCAGGCATCTTTTCTTATTGTAATTGAATAGTGTTAAGACTACTACCCATTTCTCAAATTTTGATGAAATTTGATAGGGCTCCAAAATGTACAAGACTTTCTTCTACGGCAAACCTAGCAAAAGAAAATGCAAGGACAGCTAAATCTATTCCAGACTCAGATTAATGAGTTCATTTATTTTACAGTATAACTCTGCTAGAATTCCTTAAATACCGGAACTTGCACTGGCAATTTAAATGTTCCATTAAATACTCTGATGATTTCTCATTTTTCTACTAGATTATGAATTTATGCAATATTCATAAATGTGACTGATTGACCATCATTCTTTGATGAAAAGCCGGCTCATCTGACTGCATGACAGTGGGTTACCTCTTCTCCCTTCTTTACAAAACAAAGGGTAGGTAGCATGAAATGCTACCCTTTACATTGTTTCCATGTCCCTCCAGCACAGCCAAAGAGGCATCATTGATAACAGTGAGAGAAGACCCGACTGGCCTTCTACCAGTGTGCTGTGACTCCAGCTGAAGTTGTTCTGAATTTCTGGAGTGATTTGAATGGGAGTAAGATTAAATGCTCAGCACTTTTCTCTTATTGTAAGCCTGTGCTTATTCCACCTCTTTTGGATTGTATTTATTTTTAACTTGTCAAATTAATGAGCATTGCTTTATTATCCTATCACAATTCAAGCTTTGATTAGTCTAGCTCTTAAAATATACATGAGCTTGATTTTACTAGCTATTATTTAAATTATCACCCTTAAATTAATCCCTTTGTATTATGAAGCTGCTTTTGTTGCATTATAATGATTACTTATCCCTCCTGACCAGGAATTATATTGCATCATAAAAATTTAGCAACAGATTTTAAAAATTAAATGGATTTTTTATAAAGTATGAATGATAGCCATGTGGCCTCAACTATATTAATCTATAATAATGATGCCTTTTGAGCTCTTTTTAAAGAAATGCATCAATTTGATCAAAACTTTGAGTGTATCTAAACAGGCTTTGACATGACTGACATGTTAAACAAACTTTAGCAGTTTGACATTTAAAATATCATCCTCAGCAGATAGATTCAGAGCCCTTTCAGTGTCTGGTAATGCAACTATACAACAACTAAATCAGTTCTGGGAGTTATAGCCAGCCAAACTTCTTAACCGTATACATGGAAATTGCACGCATGGACAAGCAAAAGCCAATTTATTCCTTATGTAAACAAGTTTGAGAAACGATGATGACACTTGTTCAAAACCAAAGTCCATACACGTTATTAATTTCCTGGAGCTAGATTTGGGGGTGTTGGTGTTGGTTTTGTTGTTTGTTTTTAAATAATGTAATATCAATATAATACAACCTTGTACAAGCATTCCCTTCATCCTCTACGCACTGGCACAGCATATGCTTACTTAGCTCACTTCCACTTGGATATCTCTGTCCCAGTGCAAGTTCCTTCCGTCATGGTAAACTTGTTCTTCATTTTTTACTCCTCTCCTATATTGTCAGTACTGCAGGTAACTGTGTGGCAAGGACTTTCATCCCAGTGTCCAGTCATGTCTTTCTTCCAGGGTAACACATACTCTCATTACATGGTATACATCTTTGGAGGTCAATGGGTCCACTTACTAAATGGAGACATCTGAATATATGAAATTTTAATGTCATGGTTTAACATGAGATGATAGTTTTCAAGTACTTATACTAGTCTCCAAATGCACATCCTGCTTATTCTAAAGGTCAAACCATCTCATTTGAATTGTCTCAAGACATTTAAAAGCACCCTCCCTGCCTGCCATTATAACCCCCCAATCAGACAACCATGGACAAGAAGAGGTGGAAAAAGGTTTTCCAACACAAACTGAAACTAAAGATTCTTAGGCTGTCTCAGACCATGAGGAAAGAATAAATGGTCAGGCAAAATGGTTTTGCCCCTGTGAGTCTAATAAGCTAAATTATCTCATCCAATCCAAACTGATGGAAAGCACACAAGTATAGTGGTTTTCTAATGTATGGAATCCCAGACCTTAAGACATTTTCTTGAACAAAGGCAAGACTGAATTATACCAAGCAAATGACTGTAATGTAGTAGGCTGTTGGATTCTGCTAAATCTAACTGAAGTTTGTGTGTTTTTCCTGGCCAGGCCTTGGTGAGTTATATTCCAGTATTCCTGACTGAACCAATAAAAAGTGCAGGTAGCTGGAGAGATTGAATCCCAGCATCTTCTCAGAAAAAAATCCAGCTCCTATATCTGGTTCCCCTTGGCCACATCAGGGGTGGCAGGAGGAGGAAGACGAGGTGCGATTAGGTTCCATACTGGTTCTGTATATATTTGTATATATTTCATTATTTCCTTGTTTTCATTATTCCCTTATCAGTACTGTTATTGTTTTATTAATGCTGGTTTAGTTTTCTTTTCCAGTCCCTAAGTCTCTCTGCCTTATTCTTTTTCCCTTCCCTTTTGAGGAGGGAGAGAGGTTATTAGAGAGTATCTGTCGTTCATTTAGTGGCTGGCCCAGCCCTAACCCCTGACACATGCAAATTCAAAGACTGAAAAAGCCATTTCAAGAGGGAATAAATATTTCAGCATAACTTTATCCTAGCAGTCTTTTTCTTATATTACTCTCATAGACCTTGCACTCTGCAAGAACAGCCCACCTTCCTTTTGTACAAAGCAGTCCAGCCACTCTTGTCAGCAAAGTATCTGCTTTTCTTGCACAGTGACACAACCAAGGGAAGTTCTCTAAAATGTGGATGGAAAACTATGTCCCTTTAAATGCAAGTTTAAAAAAAAAAAAAAGTATGCACACAAAAGCTGCAGGGATAATGCTAACAGCGTGCTGTGCCTCTGGACTTTGTCCACTTTGGCCAGACCTCTGCAGCAACTGTCCTGTGCTCCACCACGTGTATATTTAGACACAGGGAACTGTGGTGGCAAGGACAGGGAGGTGGGGGCCAGGTGGGAACAGCACTGGGGCTCTTCACCATGAGGGGCTGATTCTCAGCCAGCTCTGACCAAAGCTCTTTCAAACCACCCCTCCTGCTTCACCATCACCTCAAAAAAAACCCCAAACCCCAAGATTTTTTATGTATTTGTTTGAAGATCCTTGAAATTCAAAAAGAAATAATTTAATTTTACAGGGTTAGCTGACAATCAGTGATCCTTTTTATTACATTATAGATTGAAGATCATTCCAACTGTCAACAGTAAAAATAATTTCATCGGCATCTGAACAAGGCATATGAGTCTGACCCACACTCACTGATCATCTCATGAAGTACTTTATGCTGCTTCTTTCAAGGGAAGTCTTGAATCACCTACAGTGTTTACAGAGAACTCTCAAATAAAAAAACCAGCATATCTATATTTCCATTGTTGATGTGACTCATTTTAAAACAATTTATATTTACTGTAGTGTAGCTAACAAAAACAGAAAAATGGAACAGAGATTTTTGCAATCTGAAGCAGAGAACAGCACCAGAACATACTGTCTCAAGCACAAGGTTAAGACGTAGACTGGGGTTGAAGTACTACAGTCAACAAGGTACTTAAAGAGGCAAAACAGGTACCTGAACATTTCTGTTGATATACAGTAACAAGTCTAGCTATGTGGGTAAACACATTCTGAAAGGCAGACTCTCCCATTCCCACTCCCTCTTCACCCATGATAAACCCTCAGTCCTGTGCCTTGGACCTGCTTTCAGTCTGGATGTGCCATGTGCGCTGCAGGAAATACCTGAGATTTAGCTCTTCCTAAGCACATTGTGGCAATGAGAGCACAAGCCCTTTTAGGTCACAACAAGAAATGAGTCAGGGGGTGCACGGTGCGTGTAGGTTTGCTTCCCAGGGAAGGCATAACTACAGAACATGAAGACTGCAATGCTCATTCTCACTTTCAGATAGATTTCCTCTCCTAAATCTATCATTTAGGTACAACTAACACTCCTAGATGTCTAAACTCCTACATATTTATCATTTTGCCACTCAGCAACTGGCAAGTGACATGGCTAATGTATTGGGTTGGCTCAGCCGGATTT
>NW_009716718.1:0-1755 GCF_000703405.1 Apaloderma vittatum | reverse complement strand
TTGACAGTCTCTCACCAAAAGATAACATCAATAATTGCTTTTATAAATAAATAAATGACTCAAACTCTAAAAAAAAAAACATAGAAGTGTCTTGCCGTTGCACGTAATAGTCACATTAGCACAGCACAATAATTCTTCCCAATGTAACTCTGCAGATGTGCTGGAAATATTCTTGACCTCGAAAGGATGGCTCTTGCTGCTCTCTGAAAAGGATTAATATTGTAAGTCACTGTAACATTGGCTATATTGATTCTTTTAAATAGCAGTCTGCTGACTTGTCCTGCAATATGAAGGTACAATTGGCACAGAAAAATATACGAACAATTTAAAAAGAAATGGAAAGTAAAAATGAAAAAGCCTACATGAGATGCTGCTAGTATTCAAGTAGTAAATGAAACTTTTAATCCAACAACCTCTTTAGTAAATAAAAACTCCAACATAAATAGTAACTTTCAAGTGCTGGCTGGTCTTGCTATTGCTAACCACGTTGCATATGGCCAACATACCTAAATTTTCCATCTTTCCTTTACAATGATAAAATTACACTTTTTTTACATCCTCCTTCAAGAAAATACAGAGAGGTCTCCCAAAAGATACAAGAATAGACTAAGAAATCTAGGAAGGCTGAATTACTTCCTGTCAAAAAACCAAAAACAAACAAACAAACAAAAACCCCACAATAAACCAATCAACCAACAAATACGAAATTACTAAAACCCTTCTATACTTACCAGGAGGAACAATGATATTACGGATTTGTGCAGATGAGCAATTCCGAACTCTAACTTCGTATACCTTGCATCTCTCGAGTTGTACTGAAGAGGTGGTGTAATCCACAGTTAGGTTTTCCCCAATAATATATTCTCTGTTTCTACTGAGATTTTTCAGTGTAACTTCAGCCGTGTTACTCCCACTTTTTCCACCGCTGATTTCATAGCCAAATCCGTCTTAAAAAAAAAAAAGATAAAAATGCAAACAACCATTTAATGACAATTTTTAAGAACGATAAAATGTTTTATTGCACCCCTAGCAGCATAGGTGTTTCAGGAATCCGAAAATAAAGCAAAATGAGCTGCTTTTTATTCTTCATTTTTATTTCTCTTTTACTTTAAAAAACTGAAACAGAAAATTTCCTTAGGAAAATATTTTTTTAACAGTCCTCTAGTTAGGAAAACTAACTAACCAGACTTGCTTTAATTTAAAATGTCAGTACAAAGTGAAATACTTTATTTTGACACATTGAATCATTGGTTCGAACAGAAATTTCAGATGTTCTAATTCACAAATAAGGGGCTTAGTTCTTACCACAAGGCTCCTCAGTGGTTGCTACAGAAGTTTCTGTAAGAAAAGGAAACAAGGCGAAGGTGAAGCTTAGCAGGTTGTGGTGGGTTTTTTACAGAGCACTGAAGAAGGGTGACTGGTACTGCCCAGAGCTTTTCATTCAATATGTTCAAAACAAGTCATTGCTAAATTTAGCACTCCACATTTGGAAAAAGGAAGAAAAACATGAGCTCCATATAACCCTATTTTTTAACTAGTTATTCTAGAGATCATGTGTCTTTCATCATTTCCCAATGACATCACTGACTCCAAAATCAAACTGGTTATTAATAACGTTTTTTGCATGCAAAGTTATACAAGAATATTCCAAAATCACACATTTTTATAGCATTATGATAAGATATATCAGTTTCCCAGGATGCACACGCTGTGGAATAGCTAACTGAAAAATATCCAATGCCACTAAAGAAACAA
>NW_009716717.1:329-821 GCF_000703405.1 Apaloderma vittatum | reverse complement strand
TCCAGGTCTTTCCTCTGTGCATGTCTCAGCTCACATGGGCTATTCTGGCCCAGGGCTGGAAGATGATCGTTACGGGAGAGGGAAGGGGAGGAAAGGTGTTCTGTAGAAGGAGTCTGGGACTAAGTTGAGGTGGCTGCTGGACTTTGAGCTGGGCAGCATATACTGGGCCAGGAGGTGGTTTGGCGCTGCTGTACCTGGGTGTAATGCCGTTTCTCATGTGTCCCTGTACTCTGCTTCTACCTGCCCTCTCTCCCAGGTGAACCACGAGCTCCAAGAGAGATGTCCTGCTGTGAGCAGTGTGTACCCTGCTGCCGGCCCTGTGGCCCAACCCCGCTGGCCAACAGCTGCAATGAGCCCTGTGTGCGGCAGTGCCAGAACTCCACTGTCGTCATCCAGCCCTCCCCCGTGGTGGTGACCCTGCCCGGACCCATCCTCAGCTCCTTCCCACAGAACACCGTTGTGGGCTCCTCCACCTCCGCTGCTGTTGGCAGG
>NW_009716717.1:0-308 GCF_000703405.1 Apaloderma vittatum | reverse complement strand
GGTTGTGGCCCGCCCCTGCATCGCCAACCGCTACTGTGGCAGGTGCTGCCCCCCCTGCTAAAGCTGCTGGCAACATCCTTGGCAAGAACCTGAACATGATGCTGGACAGAAGATAGAGCTTTTTGCCATTGCTTCCTTCTTTTACTCTCTTCTCTTTCTCTTGCCTTTGTGGTTGCTGTCTCCCAATGTCAGCCAAGTAGAGTCCTTGGGGCTTCCCTTGCTCCTCTGGGCAGGCAGATGGAGACCCTGCAGGTTCTCCATCACATCTTTGTGGCTGCCCATTGTACTGCCTATGATTTGCCTCCCTT
>NW_009716716.1:39656-39857 GCF_000703405.1 Apaloderma vittatum | reverse complement strand
GGTGTGGGGGAGGGCATTTAACGTGAGGTTTGGGGATTTCAACCTGGGCCTCTTTGTTAATTTTTAATTTTGTCTTCCCCCCGCTCCCCGCAGTTTTCTTCACTTGGCGATTATTCACGAGGAGAAAGCCCTGAGCCTGGAGGTGATCCGGCAGGCGGCCGGCGACTGCGCTTTCCTGAACTTCCAGAACAACCTCAGCCA
>NW_009716716.1:20152-39597 GCF_000703405.1 Apaloderma vittatum | reverse complement strand
ACTCTAGGGAATTCCCCTCCCCTCCCCCCCCAAGCCCTTTTTAGGTTGGTTTGTTTGGGTTTTTTTCCAAGTGATGGAATCAATGAAATCAAAGCCTACATTCAGGAAAGTCCCCAGCTGGCTCCAGCCAGTGTTAGTGCAACGCGTCCTCTCCCCTGAGAGTGGCATTTAACACCCGCATTTTTCAAATATGATGCAATGGATTGCATCCCTCTTTATTGGGATGTTAATGATACCCTTCATATGGATTGACTGTTCAGCATCTGGAGAGCCCATTATCTCTTCCAGACTAAAGGGCAACTGTACAATGCATTGGAAAGCATGAAGAACTGAGTTTATGGGCTGTGTTTTTAATCGGAAACACAAGTCACCAAGCATTCGAGGGGTCTATTTGTTCAAGTGTTGCTGCCAAATTTGTGGTGTAACTTACAGGTCTGCATTTTCTCTTTTGCCTGCAGACTCCTCTTCACCTGGCAGTGATCACCGATCAGCCTGAAATTGCTGAGCATCTTCTGAAGGCTGGATGCGACCTGGAAATCAGAGACTTTCGAGGAAACACCCCCCTGCACATTGCCTGCCAGCAGGGATCCCTGAGGAGCGTCAGTGTCCTCACGCAGCACTGCCAGCCACACCACCTCCTCGCTGTCCTGCAGGCGACCAACTACAACGGTATGGGCAAGCTGCTGTGCATTGATGTCGGTGTGCGCTGCTGAGGGCAGGGCTGGAGTCCTGTAGAGCTCAAAAGATCTCTGGAGAGGCAGAGAAGGCTCTTTGCACCCATTTGAGAGCTGAGAAGCCCAAAGCACACAACAGTGGCCAACTTTAAAATGTCACTGTCTTTTAGGCCTCCTTACTCTTGATTGTTGGCTCTCATGGCTTTAAATTTTACATTTTTAATGAGTGCTTTTGCAGTGCTCTTTTTTTTTTTTTCTGGTTGCAGTAAGTTATAGTCAAACAATAGAATAAAGCCTCTAAGAAATCCAACCCTGTTATTCCAACTTAACTGGAAGGCTGGAAAGCTCTTCTGGGAAACACCCTTTTTTCATGCATAAATTGCAAATGCAAACTTAGATGTCATTCTGTCATCTTGTTTTTAACTGAATGATAGGCCATTAGGTTAGACTTACTCAAATTTTCCCCTCATTTGTGTTTTGCAGGACATACATGTCTCCATTTGGCATCTATTCAGGGATATCTGGCTATTGTTGAATACTTGCTGTCCTTGGGAGCAGATGTAAATGCTCAGGTATGTAACATATACTGTGAATTTAACTGAGCAGGGCTGTGTAGTCCTAAGAATCAACAGGTCTGGAACCCGCTCTGGCTCTCCTAACATGCCAAACCTTGTGTTATTTTCATGCAGGAGCCGTGCAATGGCAGAACGGCACTACATTTGGCTGTCGACCTACAGAACTCAGACCTGGTGTCGCTTCTGGTGAAACATGGGGCGGATGTGAACAAAGTGACCTACCAAGGCTACTCACCCTATCAGCTCACGTGGGGAAGAGACAACTCCAGCATCCAGGAACAGCTGAGGCAGCTGACCACAGCCGACCTGCAGATGTTGCCAGAAAGTGAGGATGAGGAGAGCAGTGAATCGGAGCCTGAATTCACAGAGGATGAAGTAAGTAGTTATTTGCACCTTTTCAAGAGAAGGGGAAAATCTTGCCCTTTGTAGGCTTTTTTTTTTTGGTGGTGCCACTCTGATATGCTTCAGTGGCTTCTTACCTATCTAGCAGATGGGTATAAATAGCCCATAAAGTAAGGTTATGCCATTAAACAAAGTGGCAGTTGGGACAAGCATATAAATAGAATAAATCGTAAAAAATAACGTGAGGAAAAAGAGGTGAACTTCACACAGCATGGTTCTGTGAACACCATTCTGTTGTTGATACCTACAGAACCTCATGAGATGAGATTCAAGTTAATGGGTGGTTTTCTCCTCCCCAGCGTTTGTTTTTGTAACGTTCTCGGTGCTGTTAAATGGCAAACGTAAACCATTTCAGCGCTGAAATTGTATACGCTGCTGAAGTCAGGGCATGCAGAATTTGGCAGTTATCCCAGAGTGGATATGATAACTCCCAGTAAGAGTTTTCCATTAACACCCTTTTGTTTTTTCTTGCAGCTTATGTATGATGACTGCCTTATTGGAGGACGGCAGCTGGCGTTTTAAAGTCGAGCCTTCTGTGAAAAGAAGTGACTGTGTACAGATGTGTAGAAAAGGACTGACTTTCTTCATTTAAAAAGAAAGTTGCAATGTGGAGGGAAAAACCAGGAGGGAAATACTACACTGCCCGGCAAGGAGCACGTAGTTTAAACTGGATGGTTCCAGGTTCTAGCCTGTGTTTAAATACAGGAGCGGGATGTGTAATGTCAGTAGAGATCTGTGACTATTCACAACACCTGATAAAGAGCTACATAGCCAGTCTTCTCAACCCTGCGAACAGACCACGTGTCCAGCCTGCTAGTTACAGAGAGCTCTCTTGTGGCTTTAAGTACCACGAGGAACACGTGTCTTCTCGTGGCAAGGAAGGCTCATACCAGCACCCCGTCTTCATGGAGACTGTGTGTTGTGTTGGGCTGGTGGCGCTCCCTGGCTCAGCTGCTCTCAGTGGGCATCCCAGGCGGAGTCGTCAAACCAAGGGACCGGTGACCTCCTGGCTGCTAGGAGAAAGTAGAAATAATGTTAACTGTGGGCATTGGAAACTGTGTGCTTCACACCATGTGTGCCGTAATTGCTACACTTTTTAGCAATTGTATATTGTGTAAATACTGTACATTTTTTTTTTGTCTATAATTATTTTGGTACATGTGAGATACGTATTTATTAAAAAAAGTCAAATTACTGTACCTGGTCTGTTCAGTGGTTCATTGCCCACCTCCTTGTCTGGAGATAGGTAGGAATCTACCTGGTTTGCTTTTTAAGCAGCATGTAACACCTAGTACACCAATAGGTCACAGCCCCCAGGGGTTTGGGGTAGTTCAGCGGTAAGACATTGAAGCAGGTCTTGGCCCTTCTGCTCTATCTAATTTTGGAAGCAGACGTAGGTGTCGTTTCCTGCACCCGTTGCGGCACGTGGGTTGGTGGGGGCCGGGTTTCCACCTCTGTCATCCAAGCGTTGGGCTGCCCAGCCCCTGCAGAGGGGTTTTGAGGCTGTCCATGGCAGCCCCCGCCTGCCCACCCTCGTGGCACCTTCTCTTTCAGCCCCAACAGTGGGCAGCTCTTGCCGGGACTTGCTGGGGAGCGCGGGAGGTTCACAGCACTGCCCCGCACCCACTCGCCCTCACATTCATCACCCGGCCCAGTTCCGGTTTGAACTCGGGACACCTCTGGATTTTCCAAAGGGGATTTCCGCAGGAGGAGGGAGCACACGCCTGGGAACACGTGCTGCCGCCTTCCACCCCTGAAATTCAGCCACGGGGCCTCCCCCACCTCCCCGCTGCGGGAGCTGCAGCTCTTTGTCCAATTCACAGCAGTGGAGGATGTGGGTTTAACCCGCTTCAGTTTTTGTATTCCTCTCCGGCACTGAAGCAGATGGAATCACTTTGTTCAAATCCTCACCTCCCCCTGACGACCTGTTGGCAGGGTGTCTCAGCACAGGGGTACTTCTGGCTGCAGTTCTTAGCCATGGTGCGACCACGTAAATGATGGGGGGTGTGAGGGGTGCCCGTGCCGTGTTCCTTCTGTGCCTTAACCCCCTGGACAGGGATGGGGTGCAGAGCTGCTGACGCAGGACCGAGCTCTGCCAAGAGCGTTGGCCAGCAGAATGTGCTGCTGGCAGCTGGCCCGGCTCCGGCCGCCAGTTCCAGCCATGGCTCCAGGGTGTGCAGGGGCACCCATTCCCTTTTCTGCCCTGTTCTTCCCAGGGGGCTCCTGACACACGGCCTGCTCTAAGGAGGGCTCTCTGGTATGAGGAAGAGCACCAAGGCTAGCTGGGTGCTTCCTAATTTGCATGGGAGCCAAAGGTCATTGTGGAAAGGATTATATAAAATTGTCATCCTGAGTCATTTTTATTTCCCTTCCACTCTCATTGCATGAGCATAGCTCAGGTGTACGCACTGAAACTTCCTTCTGGCATACGGGGCCTTGCCTGCATTGCAAAGTTTTTCAGGTGTGGGGCCAGGTGAGAGTCTGCCATACCCTTCTTTCTGGGGACTCACCCTGCACTCTGAAGGACTGCTAAATTCAGAGCTGGGGATGGAGGCTAGGCGGGGGTTATCCACCTGCTGCTACAGGTTTTTTGCCAGCAAAGAATCCTGAGTGACTTTCAGACTTTTTTTGGCTGAACGTGATGTTGCCACAGCTGGAAATAGAAAAGGCAATGTCCGTCTCATTAGCTACACCTAAGCTTCACCTTTGAGAAACACAAGCTGGAAATTCTGTGGACTCCCTGCGGAGGCATTCTCCAGCTATAGATACTAGTGTTCTGCAAGTGCTCTGCTGGACCCGGTATGCAAATATTTAATTAGATACCATCTGAATGCAAATACTTCTTATTCGAAGGCCAGAACGAGGGAGGAAAGCGCAGTTATCAGTAGTACCAGGCTACTAGGTTGGTAGAGTAGTTTCAGAGGCAGGGGTATGCTCTCTGCTGCCCATTGCAACATTTAGACAAACAGTATTTTAGGAAGGTGCTGCTATAAACTTGCAAGAATTCTGTAATGATTTATTAAATTAAGCAAGAGCTTAATTAAACAAGGAAGTTTTGCAGCTAAATAAATCATTGCGCAGGTACAGCACGCCGGTTATGCTACTGTTTGCCTCAACCAGCCATGCAAAAATAGCCAAGTATCGCATGTGAAGGAACTGCAGGTAAAGCAAGTGGGAAGGAGATTAATGTGTTTGTTAGCAAAACAGGCTGGGGCACATTGTGTGTTTGTGCATTGCTAACGTGGGGCTGTGCGGTGCAGAGTTTTGCCTGTTCACTTGATGATACGGTGAGATTGTCCACTGCAGGTCACTCTCTGCACCCCTGGTTTTGAACACCCACCCTTAACTGATGCATGTCCACCCTGTCTCTGGCTTTTCCGCATCTATACCTTTAGAAACATCTTCATGCTGCCTTCTTGGCACCCATGCTGCATTTGCAGGACTGGGAACAAGATGGTCCCATTTGCAGGACTCAGAACAAGAACTCTTTACGCATTTGCTCTGCCAGCATCACTTTTTCCTTAGTCAGCTGCCTCAGCTATTAGCAGGGCACGCTAGCTTGCACTTGCTTGGCCTCCTGCCAGTGCTTCCCTGTGCTGGCCGAGGGTTCAAAATTCTCTCCCAGCACCTTTGTCACCTGTCCAGGGCGGCTCAGCAAGTTTCAACAGCAGCCATGCTGCTGCAGATCAAGGTCCTGTGAAGTTCAGTTTTATTTCCCTCTCTCCATTAGCCTCCCTCCTTTCCTTAGCTCCTGCCATGCCTGTGTCCCAGAATCGCAGAATCACAGGATCACAGAATCACAGGGTCACAAAATCACAGAATGTTAGGTGTTGGAAGGGACCTTGAAAGATCATCTAGCTCACCATCCCTGCCAGGGCAGGGTCACCCAGAGTAAGTCACACAGAAATGCATCCAGGTGGGTTTTAAATGTCTCCATAGAAGGAGACGCCACAACCTCTCTGGGCAGCCTGTGCCAGTGCTCCGTCACCCATACAGTGAAAAAGCTTTTCCTAATGCTTTTGTGGAATCTATCCCCTGCTTTTCCTGCCCTCAGCACCTGTATCCACCTCTGCCTGCTATTTTCTCCCTTCCAAGGTAAGCACCTTTCCACATGTCACCATGAACTCATTCACCCATCATGACATGTCACAGCATGAGATTGCATTTTCGTTTCCAGCCTTTCCCTGCTGCCCATTCTTAACATTCTTGTTGATAATCCTGCAGGGATATTCCCACACTTCCTTGTATTGCTCACAAAGAGCTGAACTCCCTCTTTCCTCCCACACCTTCCTCTTCCTCCTCATGCTCCAGCTCCCTGCAGGCCTTCCTCACTCCAACCACAACCCAGGGGCCACCTTCTGTCCCATCTCTCCTGCCATTCTGCTCATCAGCATCAGCCCTGGCCTTCTCTAGAGCCTGATGGTAGAGACTGACAAAATGCAGACGATGGTGGAGAACAGAGCCCAGGGCTTGATTTTCCTCCAGTAAATTGGGAACCCTTCTCTTCCATTCACTGCAGCTTCAGAAAGTGTTACAAGCAAGGGCAAAATGCGACTCTGCACCCAGGGACACATAGGGGAGGGTGCATCCTCCCACTGGCTCTGAACTGGCCTGACCTTTGCAGTTGCAAGCAACAACTTTCACTGCCCTCCTCTCCTGCTTGCTCTGCTGCTCTCAGGCTGTGGTGCAGCTCCTCTCACGCAACTTGAGCTGTGTGAGCTTTTCGATGTGTAGGTGTGGGTGTCCCAGCTCCCTCAGCACAGAGAGGTGGGACGGGGAGCCTGCCTGCCCGCCTGCCTGCTGATGGGCTTGAACATCATGAGGAGCCACGATCCTAACTTGGAGGCCTTAACTCTTGCTGTCCTCATCATCATCCTTCAGCCTTTTGATATGAGGAAGGGGCTCCTTGCTGACTCAGCATTTTACACATCAAGAGGAACTATAGGGCCAGATAGGGGCCAATAGACAGTTCTTACCAGCCACGCACCCTGCAGCAGTGCACACCCAAAAGCAGTGAGGTCAGCAGGACCCTTCATCTATCCCCAAAAGTGGGAGCCCCACTGCTGCTAGCTTTGCCCCACAGCTTCAGGGTTCAGATTTGGATGAGAGAGACGGCCGAGTAAGGAAAGGGAAAGGTAGAACCAGCAACAAAACCTGAGGAAAGGCAGCACAGTCTCCAAGGAGGAGGAGGACAAGCATTGTTTTAACAGAAAATCTTCAGTGATGGTGGACTCTGGGCCAGGCAGTGGCCCAGCACAGATCATTTTTCTACAAAAGCTGAGCTGTGAAAATAATTAAGCATCTGGTTGTTCCTAGAAGAAAGAATGCAGGGGTGGCAGGGAGGACCCTCTCCTTGGACGAAAACCCGCTCTCACTTCACATGGGTGGAGGAAGGGCTTTTCCAGCATTGCTGTTCTCCAAGTACGGCGCTTTGCTGGAGAGCGACAGCTGCGTGGGATCCCAGGGCAGAAGGGAGCAGGGAAGTCTTGTCCTCTCACGCCAGCTGGATGGAACATGCTGCAAGGATGGTTGCTCCCCAGCCTCTCCTCGTCTCCAGCAAGTGCCTATCACAGCTCTGGCACCTCTCTCCTCCCTGTCCCTTCAGACAGCTCTCCGAAGAGTTAACATCAGGGCCCAAAGTCTCCCTTTAGCTGCTCACACATTGATCTGCACAGGCTGTAATTTAAGAAGCCAAATCCAGAGGGGTTGAAACAGAAACTCCCCCAGCACCCTTGGGGCTTGACTGCCGCCCCTCCCCTTGCTCCAGTGCTCAGATTTTCTCAGGACCATCTCCTTGTCCAGTTTGTTCCAAACAGGACTTTCCAGTCCTTGTCAGAAGAGAGCTGGGTTTTTCCCTGCTCATTCCTTCCTGCAGTTTTTCCGCCTTTGCAGGATCCACCAGCTGTGGAACCCTGAGGCTCCGTTGCCTCTCCTGCAGTGGTTGGGCTTCCCCCTGCCTGCCCACCGCCAGCCCCAGGGGCCTCCCTGCTCTGATAGAGCAGGCCTGCACCTCTTTGATAAAAATCCTTTTCCCATTCCCAGTTTTAGCTAACTTTTAGATTCATTTTCCTGCGCATCTTTTCAAGGGAAGTTTTCATCCCTCTAGCTGAAAGCAAAATACGAGCAAATGTGTGCAAAGTGCTGCAAGAAAGAGCCTTAAAACGCAAATATTTTTAACACACAGGCACCCTGTGAAGGGCACATGGCACCGCTTAACTCAGTTAATTATTACCCCTGGATTTCAGTAGCTTGGAGGAGGGAGTTTCCCAAGGCCCTACAGAAGATCTCTGTGAGTGCTGCTGCTCCACTTCAGCAACGCTGCTCCTCGTTTGCTCTGGAGAGTGACCCAGGGTCAAGCAAGAGACAGATCCCCTTGCGGAGCACTGACTCGCCTTCAAGGAGAGCCCGAGGAGTTTCTCACGCAGTGTGGGAGGATCTGTGTGGTGTTTTTTTTCCTCTCTGCGTGGGAGAAGGACTTGCCATGTCTCAGTGACAGCTCTGCAGGTGTGCTGAGTTGAGGGAGGACTGGAGTCAGTAAGGATGGCGGCATGGCCTGTGCGGCACACGGAACGAAACCACCCTCTTCGGTCAGTCTTTTCCAAATGGATGGATGTCTGGTGTGCGTCAAGGCTGGTGTTTCTGGATTTCACCTAAAAAAACTTAGATCTGACTCCAGCAGCAGCTTCTCTGAGACAGTGTGCCCCAGCAAGCAAATAAGCCCTTCCCCAAGCTACACAGAGGCTTCTTACCCTGGGCTGTGCCAAACATGGCTTGGGAAAACCCTCTCAAGGAGGGGGATTCACACCACCCACTCAACCCTCAGCACACTTGACCTCCACCTCCTCTCAGACAGACTATGAAATTTCCTGAGCTGCGGTAAAACATCCAACATTGTCTGTCTGTCCTTCTGCCCCAGACCTCTCTATGCTCCTGTCCTTGCAGCTCTGATCCCCAGCAGGCTGAAATACCCAGCCGCTGGGCTACCCCACCACAGCAAGGGAAGGCACCGTCTCCTGCCTTGACAATCACTCTCACACGACAGAGCTCAAACCTGTGGAAACCGAAATAATGAGGTGGAAATGGGGTTAGCTGGCAGCAGCGTGGGAGGCTGAGTTTAAACAGGCGATGAAACAGCACGAGGGCATGTTCCACAGCTGTGAAATGGCAAGAAGGCAGAGGGGGATATGGCAGAGGAGGAAATGGCAGCAGTGGCACCGGAGTGTGAAAGCTAGGTGAGACACCACTCACAGCAGACACGGGTCCAGCAGGTCCCCCAGGTTCACTGCCAAGGTGATCTCATCCCTTTCACAGTCCAGTGGTAGCACTTTTCACACAGACTTTTCCCAAAGGCATCATTCCCTCTGTCTCTGTTCCAGGGGAAGGGAGGTGAGGAGGCCCAGGAAAGGCTGGGACTTCTGGCCAGGATTGCCTTCTGCCCCTGGGTGGTGGCATGCAAAGCCAGTTTCCCTTCTGCTCTCCTCACTCCCAAGGTGATCTGATCACCCGCTTCCCTCTGCAAGCCGCTCCTGTATCTGAGGGACTTGCAAAGTAAGGAACTGGTAACTCTTTGTTTCCTTTTTCAGAGAAGTCCAAGCAAAGCAGGGAAGGGAAACCATGCAGGCTACTTGGCAGCTGGCCTCCTTGCATGAGCACAGCAGCAGGACCAAGCCCCCCCAGCATGCTGTTCTGGGAAGCCTCTCCCTAAAAACAGCTGTGCCAAGGGAGAAAACACAGAGGACCAAGCTGCAGCCATACACTGCACAAAGCAGAGCACGTGATAGCTCTGTGCCACCAGTAGGACCAGAGGCATTTTTCTGTGTGTGCAGAAGGTGTGACCCAGTCATAGCACAGCATCCTGCAAATGAGTGCCAGTGTCATCAAATTTTCTGCTTTGAATTTAAGAACAAGTGGAGTAATTCAAAATAGCTATTTTTTTCCATTTTGCAAAGGAAATGCTTTGCTCAGCTTTCAGTTAGAAACAATCTATTGCTTAAAAAAACTCATATGATTAAAATCATATTGAGAACTTCCTGACTGAAACAGATTACCTCTGTAGACTCAGAAAACAAGTATTTATTTAATTTTTTCTTTCTCATTGGAAACTTGAGGTATTTGTTTTCTCACTCACGTGAAAATTTTTGTCTCCTAAGTTTTTGTGGTTGCGACATAGCAGAACTTCCTCTCCAACTCTTCTCCTGAGTCATGTGAACTGGACAGACCTCCGACCTGGGGCTTACTGTGTCATCTCTGAAAAGCCAGCCCTCAGATTTGCATCCAATTGCCATCTATATTATACCTATTAAACTCCTCGTGCTTGAATAGGGGCAAGTCTTCAGTTAGCCTTGCAGCTAGCAGACTTCCATTGGGTCTGCTTGGCTGCCTCTTGCTGTCACATGCATGTGAGTGGGTGCTCACATGCATACATCCTATTTCCCTCTACCCACTTACTCCATTTTTTGGCTGCTCTACATATACCAAGAAGAAAACTCAGCTCAGGAGAGGTGATATCTGTGATATCTTCAAAACTGATCCTGAGGGCACTCTTGTGCTGGAAGTTTTGGGGCTGCAAATCACTCCATGGCAAGTGTGTGGATGGCTTCTGGCAGGTAAACTGATGCTGATTCTGGCATCAGCCAGTGTCCTGCTGCCAGACATCTTGCCCATGACTTGGACCATGTCTGAGGACTGATTCAGCCCAAGGCATGAAGCCAACGCACATCACCCAGGGTGTGTGAGGTATTTCCCATGCAATGCTTTTGTTCAGCAATAAAGCAAACGCAGGTTGGTGTGTCCTCTTCCTGGAGGCAAGTCCCTTGTGTTGTAAGCACATTTGTCATGAAATGCCACCGCACATGGCTTCTCAAAATCATCATAAGAAAAATGTTATCTCTGCAGCTGCTCTGCTGGGCCGTTGAAGGTTGTCAATAGATATTGCATATTCCTTGTAAGCACAGGATAAAGACAGCTCCATGTAGCCTTATTAATAATTTTGCTTAGTGGCACATGAAATACCATCTTCATCTCCAGTCCCTAGAGCATCTGAGTCCTGTCTCTGAGGACAGCAAAGAAATCATTTGAGCGCAGCCTCCCTTTAGGTGGTGGCAAGCCTCCCACGCGAGCTGAGGTACGCAGGTGAAGATGATGCTGCTGCATAGGGGGCTGGCACAGCTCAAGAGATCCTGTCCCTTGGTGTGCCTTCCCTCACGTCTGCCCACTGACACCACATGGAGACTGAGAGCTTTTGCCCCAGGCTGGATATGACCTTGGTCCAGCACAGAGGTGAAGAAGCATGGAGCAATGCCGGGCCCAATCACAAAGTGGGCTTTTAAGGGTGAACTAAAAGGCAAGTGTGCCCTAATGATAGGGCAGACTTTTTAATCGTATTTCATCATCACTGAGCCTGAAGAGCAGTTCTGGACACACACAAAGCGGTTGCTGTTTGCTCCTGGCAGCAGCTCGGTTTCCATCTGGAGCTGACCGTTGGGCACAAGTGCTCCTGACATCAGAGCCCGCGGTCGGAGCAGAACGTGTCCCCGTCCCTGTAGCACTCTGGCACCTGGAACCCCAAGCCCTACCCCATTAGCTGTGGGGAACCTGCTTCAGCAAACCACAGGAGGAAGTCAAAGACAAGATCAGCGAAGCCTGCAGAGCACAGTCCCGTTTAACCTCTTCAGTCTGCTGACGGCGTGTGGGAATCCAGAGTTCAGGGCCTAACTCACTGACAGTGGATGTAAATAGTCATGACAATCAGAATAAGGCAGGCTTCAAAACGAGGGCAAGCACTGCACCTGCCACCCTTTAAAGGGTTAAAGCAGAGAGGCACGATGTGCTTTTAACCTCCACTGAAGCCAGCAGAAGATTACCTGCCTCAGAACTGAGCCTCCAGGAGCAGTTCAGAAAGGAAAGTGCAAGCTGGAACAGAGTGACTGAGCTGCTTTGCATGGGATTTCATTTTACCTTTTTTTATGAAGCAGTGGTGAGAAAAAGAGGCAGTGATGGTAAATGCAAATATCTGCAAGATATCAGGGTCTCATCAGGGAACCTGCTGAGCTTTGCAGTCCCTGAGCACAGGGATAAGGGAGCTGTGTGGTTGTGATTTAGGATTGACATGGAACTTGCTGTGGTGACTAACTGCTCTCCTGGCTGGGAAGCAAGTCCCTTCATCCCATCAACATCAATTGGAGGTTTTTTTGACTCCTACTAAGACACAATCGAAATATGTACTGAAGGTCGCTTAAAAGTGAGAGCTTGACACACATGGCTGCCTTTGGCATTACAAGAAATGTAGAAGAAAGAGGAAATTATTTGAACTGTCTACGTGTGCCATGAGCCACGTCAAGCTGCAGATTGGATGCTTCTTTTCAGATGTTGTGCAGCAGCTACACTGATGTCTCTCTCCCTCTAACTGATGACAGCTAAATTATTTCTTTGCACAGCTGTAATTGTATACCTCCTGAACCTGGTCCTGCATAAACCCACAGCACTTCTCTTTGCTAACTGGCAACCTGTTGAGCCCTCTGTCCCTGCACAGCACCTCGTAGGTCTCATGTGCAATGTCAAATACGCTGCTGGCACGGTTTTCAAAGTCCCCAGGAGGGGCCTCTGTGAGAGCTGCGTGCTTCCAGCATCTGCCAACTGGGGCTGCAGAGGTTGGGAGAGAAAACCTCCCTGCGAGAAGCCAGAACAGAACAGGCTGATCGATACAAAAAGAATAGGGGAGAGGGAAGGAAATGTTTTTGCTAGCAAGCAGCCAGCAATTTAAATTAGGAATTGCAGTAACAGCAGTGTGTCTGACCAAATGCGGTATTAGCCTTTCAAAATACTTGTAGTACAAATGTTGTAAGTCTCCAGTGGGGAAAACTGAGGTACAGATAGTCAGTGGTTTATGCTGCAGCATAGGAGGGCTCTGCCTGCTCCTTAAAGGCACGTAGGACAACAAGAAAGTAAAACATTGCCTCCTTTTAAAAGCACCTTCTGGTAACAGCAGTGGCATGGGCTGGCAAAGGCCGGGGCTGGCTCCATCTCTGCTCCTCACCATACGTGTGCTGGGGCAAAGCTGCTGCCACCTTGTGCAGCTCTACTGCTCCTTGCCCCGGCAGGCTACACCTTTGGGCACCTTCAGGCACGGAAAACCAGCAGACAGAAAATGCTGCTGAAGGACATGGAGTCACAGCCCGCGCTGGACTTGTGGCCCACAGCATCTCTGTCCCGGCTTTGGGCTGTAAGCTCCCCAGGGCAGAGACTGCTTTTAAATAAGTGTTTGTGGACCTGTCTGGAGAGTGTGTGCTACTAGTCCCTTCCTCTGCAGAGCCACAAGGAATACGAACTGGTAAAACCAGCACCTACAGTGTTAAAGCAATTGGTGCTTCTACCTGCCAACTTTGACTCTGCTGGGACAGCCAAGATTTGGGCTGTTATCTGTGCACTGGACCTCCCTCGAGTGCTTTAGGGTCTACTAAACTATCAGACTTCCATGAGCGATGCACAATAAAGTAAGGTAAAAGGCTGTGGACTCCAATAACCAGAACTACATGGAAATTCAGGAGGATTTCTTGCTGGGCGGGGGCCATGCCATGCTGGCAGGTTTCACCTTTGCTCAGCCCTGCTGGCAGAACACTCTATGCAAATACTATTCTCTAAGCTTTCACAAAGGCAAGTTTCGAAAGGTTTGCGCTCTTCAGAAAAAAATGTATAGGATCAGATTTTCCTATGGCCCCTCAAGTCATTTTATTAATCACCAGGACCATTCTCAGATGTCTTTCAACATTGAAAAATTCCACTTAATCACAGCCTGCCCTGCTGCCACCTTCTCGGCATCAGGTGGAGAAAGAAATGATGCAGTGAGGACCTTAGTCACACTAAGGCTGCTTCAAGGCTGAGCTGGGCAATGGGACATGAATCATCTTTGCCTTTTCTTTCTTTTAAGGGAAGCAGAGAAGACGACTGCTGCTTTGAGAGTAAAACGCACAGAGTAGTGACAGGTCTTCCTGTTTCCTTCCCATCTTGGGTCCCTGCTGCATGCTCCTTCCCTGCACTTAACTGTATCTACTGAAAAAGCCTTTTTTATTCAAGCCACTCCTTGGAGTTTTGTTTACCATATCTCAGCAGGTGCAGAGCCATGCAAAGCTGTTTTCCTGGACCAGCTGGCAGAATGCATTGCATGATATTTTCCGGACAGGCAGTTCCTCTTCACAGAGGACTTTTCTGTATGTATAGATGCATAAGGGCAGTGGGATATGATGCTGAGAAGTAGAAGACAAACTCCTTGGAAAAGTGCTAAGCCTGGTAATGAAAGACACTGCACTGCCTTATTTTTACAAACCCACCTGCTTGTTGGAGGCCACTGAGGGGGTTTGGTGCCCAGGACAAGGAGGAAGGAGCTGCCTACACAAGCAAAAGGGAATGCCAAGGCCAGAGGTGCACCTCCAGCCTCAGGCTGGGCAGTACAGCAGGAAGAAAGAGGTGAGGCAGGATCAGAGGTCATGGCAGAGCTGCATCCTGAAAAGTGCGATTTTGTTGCCTCTGTGGTCTCTCCTTTCATCTCTTTGATCCGAGGCACATGGAGAGGAATGTACCCTGGGATAGCAGGAGGCTCTGCAGACTTTTCCATTAGTGGGGTAAGTGGCTGAGGCTTGCTCTGAGGCACTGTAATACTGGGTAGCAGAAATCCTCTCTGTGTAGAAGGAGAGAAGATGGGAGGAAACAGCCGGAATATTTTCCCCCCTCTATCTTCTGCTGGAAAATGCATAACCACAACTCCCCATGGGTCCGGCCCCTCAGGAGAGGCACAGACATCTTGCTAGCAGAATCCAGCATTTTTTTATCTAGGCATGCTTTGATGGAGGCTTAAGTAACACTCAGCTAAAAAGCCTGCAAGATCTCCTGGGGCAGGCAGCCCAGCACATCAGCCGTGGCTCCCAGCCAAAGGAAACCCGGAGCTGCAGCCCTTGTCCCTGCAGCCGCGCACGCTGCAGTGCCTGCCCCTGGCAGCTGTCCCAAAGGGCCAGGCCCAAGCAGCAGGCTTGGGAAAAGCATGCAACTCATTGCAAGCAAGCTGGGTCATGGTTTGCTGCAAAAAAAATTCCCACCGAGTGCACTGTCGGGGAGAAATCCCAGCAAACTGCTTGGGTAGGCAGGGGTTGCCCTATTTCTGTTTGGGGTTTCCTGGCCTGACACAAAGGCGCCTGTGCCGAGAGAAGCTGCGTGCTTGTGGTAAGTTCGACAGGTTTCACGCGTGGTATCGCTGGTGCAGGTCAGGACGATCTGTGCAGTACAACCACAGCACTTCAGCTGCACTTGTGCAATAGAGAGTCCAGGATTTCCAGCTGCTGTTTTGCTGGGGTTGCTCGATGTCAGCTCTCCAAAGTCCTCAGACAAAATTTCCAAGGATAAAATGTGAGGACATCCAGGGAGGCTGCAGATATGGGGCAGCTGGTCTGTGCTCAGTGGATGTCCTCCAGGAAAAAGGCCGGAACAATCCTTCCCTTCAGGAATGGAGCTGGGCACTGCCCCACTGGCCCCTTCCACATGCCCCCACACGCGTGCCGGCAGGCTGTTAGTGTTCCTGCCAGGTTTGAACCCTGGTCTGGACAGAACCCTGCCGCTAATTCAGCACCCAGGGCCACATGTGGAGTAGCTTGTCATTAATTTTGGTACAGCTTGCTTTTCTGTTGTCACAAGTTTGCAGACATCCACATTCAAATAACATGCAAAGCTGGGAGTCCCCCCACCTCCAAACCTTTCTGTCACCCAAATAAAGTCACCTCCCTAAACCAAGGGCCATCAACCTTGTTCCAGGTCTCGGCAGGACACACTCCAGCCACATAGTGATACCAGTGCTTGGAGACAGGTACCCAGCCAGGCTGCAGTGCCACCTACGAGGAGACACGGCTTCTGCTGTTTTGATCCCAATGCTCTCCCTCTTTCTCCCAGCCCACTACCACCCCTGGCACTGCCAGCCATGGCCAGTCCTGGCTTCTGGCAGTCACTCTGGTCACACAAGCTCCTGTGAAATGTAGTTTTCTCAGATATGAACTATGTTTTGTTTGATTAGATTTAGCAGCTTGAAGGGGTTAAACAAGTCTATTCCTAGAAGCTTTGCCGCAGGAGCTGGCAACCTCTATTGGCCACCAGAGACAACTCTGTAGGAAGGTGGAGCCAGATGTTACACGAGCAAGGAAGCCCCCAGCAGCAAATTTTGCAATCCTTAGCATGCAGGACATCTTGAGAGCTTCCACGGTCACTTTTCTCTGTTGGCCCCAGCACGTCTCTCTGGCAGGGGCTGCAGCAGCTGCACACGCTTGCTGAGCACTTGCGCAATGGGAGAATCACAGCTGTGCTTGGGGCAATCTGAGCTCGTGTTTTCCTATACTACAAAACAGAGGCCTATGTCCTCAGCATTGAGCAAACCCATAATTTCTGCCAGGGATAATCAGCCTTGAGCGCACGCAGAGCCACAGAGGGAGCCGCTCATGTTGCTCGCCGCTCTGCAATTTATTTGCTAGTCAGGCTATTTCAAGCTGGGTCAGGGACATGGGGTTACATGAAGAAAACAGCTCATTGAGCAATAGGCTGGGTTTGACACTTAATAAGGCCACCACAGTCACCAGCCCAGAGGTCTTTCCAGTTTGGTGTGTTTTCTTCAGCCATGACCAGTGCTGGAGATGCTGAGGTATAACTTCATCATTGCTTGGGCTCCCAGGCAACTAGTAGTGCAGATCTCTGCAGGGACATGGCTCTGCCCATGTCGGTGACTATTTTAACCACCCAGCAGCATGAGAATTAAGAGCTGTATAATCCAATCCCAGATGGATGTGATGCTGCAGGGCCCACAGAAGTGTGATCTGAAGTGCCACAAAAATACAGCACCTATTACATCCCAGCCTCAGGCGATGCTACTTGTTCTCCAGTAGCATGGTGGAAATTAGCACTTGGGCATGGACCCCAGAGGAGATTGAAGACCCTAAGATCAGGACTCTAGTAGGCTGAGAAAACCTGTATCCAAAACCTCCCTCTGGAAAGCCTGTGCCTAGCAGCTCCCTGCTTCCTGCAATGTGTACAACTCGCTCATGGCTTCTCTCCGCTCGGCTTGGAAATCTCCAAGCATGGTCTGCATGGATGCATGCCTCACCCTGGGGTCCTTCGATGGACATCACATGCACTCTCCTGGGAGGGAGGACTGCTTGACCTTCCTTTCCTCTCAGCTGAGCCATCTAATCCCACATTCTGCTCCTGACCCTCTGCCACCACCTTGAATCCTTGGCATTAGCAAAAGAGAGGCAAGAATCTCATTTCTTGAGCATGTGCCCTGGTTGGAAATTCATTATATTCACCTGAAAGACTGTTACCTTTGGAAAATTCCAGGAGGAAAAGATAAAGGCTGTGAAAGTGCATCGATATTCACACCAGATTCCCAAACAGCCAGACCCATCTGAGTCAAGAGTCTGGGTGTTGAGGCAGATCTTCAGGTAAAACTTGTGCTCACTTCTTCCAGCTGACCAGTGGCTCTGCTCATCACAAAGCTGGTTTGTCATTTTTGGCATATCGTGGAGAAGCACAGGGTTTGCTTCAGCCTCAGCTTTGCTGGTGGAAGAGATGATGGCCCTGGCCTGCCTGGCCACCACAGTACCCTCATGATGGCTGGCAAAGAGGATTGTGTGAGCTTTCCCCTAGTTCAGTGCAGACAGAACCAGCCAGGGTGGCTTAGACAAGTTCAAATTAACCTGTATAATTTTGCCTGAAGCAAACACAGGGAACTGCACTCTAATTACTCCACCAGCCATTTGAGGGGGAGTAACCTCCAGTGGGAGGGGTAGGTGAGAGCAGTGAGACTGAAAACTTCTTCAAGAACTGGAAGAAGGAGGAAGAAAAGTCCTTGTGGCACAGTGTGTGCAGGAAAGCCCTCCTGGAAATCTACTGAATGACCAAGGTTGCCAAGAGCAGCATCCCTTTCTAGCATCAGGCAAAGAGGCATTTGCTAAGCCCAAAGGAATGGAGAGGTGAAGTTTTTGCCCTTTCTGTATAAAAAGACAGAGAGGGTCCTGAAGGCTTATCATGGGAATGAGCAGGAGAAGGTGGTAGGACTGCTTGCAACCGCCTGGGAGCACAGAGCAGGTTGGAGGTAGGAGAGGGCCCCCCCTCAAAGGAGCTGCCAAAGCCAGGAGGACACCAGCGAAGTGGATGATGGCCATGCTGGGACGTGAGGCTGCCATGAGAAGCTGCCAGGCAAAATGGCAACCTCTGTGACCAAGTGTCTGCTCTATTGAAACAGAAAATAGGGAAAATCAGAAGAGTCCACTGTCTCTCAGTGCTTCAGCAGCATCCATCTCCCACTCCGGCAAATGCCCTGGGCCACCATGCGTCACAGAGGAGAGGAGACGAGTGGCACAGCTCTCCTGGTACGCAGGTGTTGCTTCTGCTCACGTATGAGGGCTCACCTTGAAAACAGGCCTGGCACCAGGTAGACGGGTGCTGAGTTCTGGGGCTGGCCCTTAGCCAGAGGAGCCGGAGCCCTTCTCAGCCTGCGAGGGGGCCGCGGCGGCTGAGGTGGGGCACTGGAAAGGCTGCCAGCTGCTACTTGATGGAAACGCAATCAGTTAAAGCCACTGCCTCTCACCTTGGGAAATTCCGGGTTCCTTCCACAAACAAAATGTTCCTTTTGCAAACTTGTTTTGGTGGGGTTCCTGGGTACACCCAGGCTGTATAAACAAAGCCAGTGCCAAAAGCGTTAAGTGTTGGTACTGTGCGATATGCAGGATTCCCTTCATTTCTTGTGTTAATTGTGGTGGGACGGCCACCCTCCCATCGCCTCAGTAACGTGTTCAGTTGAATCTGATTCTTTTGAACATCTGCGATGTGAGCGGCACATGTCATCACATGTGTGGGTCCTCTGAGAGATGGCTGGCATTTTCCAAATCACCTGCTGATAGAGAGGTGTCTTGGTGACTCAGCTCTCATGACCTGCTGCAGCTCATCAAGGAGGGTTTTGCCACTTCCACTCTAATTAGCGAAGCCAGCAAGGCACGTGTTTGAGCTGATCTTTCTTCTCTGCTTCATGGATGCTTTATGTCATAGCTGAGCTGTCAGCACCTTTCTTTCTTGCATTGCCTTAGAAGGCAGAGAGCCACAGGGTGGATTTTCCTTGAAGTCACTGTCACCCGTGACATGCTGCACAGAAGAGCATTGAAAGGGAAGATCCAAGAAGGAGAGGATCCCACCGTGAAGAAGCACAAAGCAGATGCCAGTGTGGAATTGCCTTGGGGCAACCAGAGAAACCCTGGCTTAGATGGTAACAATGATACATAAGATCTTTGAGAATCTGGGAAGAATTCTCGACGAGGGCCAGGGTTGGGGGCAGAAACACAGAAATTTTCAGGAACTCCGAGGGAAAAGGCAATTGTCAGGCAGCCGAAGCAGATCGGGGCAGAGAGATAGAGATGAAAACATTGCCTGAAGTTGCTATCCTCACAGCAAAAATTACCCTGGATCAAGCCAATGCAACTTCTAGATGCCTGTGCTGGATTTTAGTGTAAATGGGCATGCCACACAGATGCTTTCCCCCCCCCCCCCCCCTCTTTTTCCCACATATGCCCCCCCCCCCCCCCCACTTTTTTTTGCTCAGAAAGCAGGGTGTTTCCTGTGGTAACTTGCAAAGACATACTCCCTGGATTTGGAAGGAAGATGCTTTTCCATGCTGCCCCAGGGAAGAGTCCCTGATGGGACACGCTAGGAAGAAGGCAGGGCTTTCTGGTGGGCTCAGGAGCAGCTGGGAGGGTCAGCTTTCTGTCCTCACACT
>NW_009716716.1:19043-20095 GCF_000703405.1 Apaloderma vittatum | reverse complement strand
AAGGCTGTGGCGATGGAGCTGTGCCAGCGCCGGCTCCGAGCCACCCCTTTGGCCTGGACTGTGGTTTTCCGGGGAATCACCCAGACCAAAGCAAACACGGCACACACCTGGTGGGTCTTATTAAAGCATTTCTCACTTCCCTAATGCAGGCAGGCAATGTCCTCTGCTGCTCTCAGGTCCAAGCCAGGACGAAGCTGCCCAGCCGGGGCAGGGGTGCTCCCGTGGCTCACTGCACCGAGGTGTCCCCAGGCAGGCAGGGGAAAATCCCGCACAGCACAGTAAGGCACATAAGGTTCCTTTATGCCACTTTCTGGTTAATACCCATTTCCTTAGGGCTCTTCTCAACCGCTTTCATACTGATTCAAGTGGAAAACACTGTCAGGGTCTGATTTCCACTGAGTGTACAGATTCAGAGGGCCACATGCTGATCAGAAGGTCAGTGGCAATCAGTTGTCCTAGTCCCATTTAGCCCCCCTGTAGCACTCTTCTGCCCTGATGTATTGAAGAAGCAGAAGTTTTGGTGCACAAGCTGAGACGCTTTCCCCTAATCCAAATGTTACTCGGGGTCTCTCCCACTGTACTGATCATTTGTCCAGAGGGCGAAACACTTGAGGATGTTTCCAGCAAGTCCGCAGGACTGGGGCAGGAAACATACTCATCTGTAAGTCAGATGGCTTAGTTAGGAAAAAAAGGATGAAAACCAAGCCCACAGGAAGTGCGGGATGAACGTGCCACAGTTCTTATGTGAAGAAAAAGCACATTCCTCCCATTTTTTCAGTCAGCTTTGCCTTGCAGTTGAACATGGTGGTAGAACGTATCTCTGGGCAAATTTTCCGTCCCTTCCTGCTTTCCATGTTTTTTTTTTTGGTTGTTGTTTCTCTTTTTAATTTTTTTTTTAGTTTTTGTCTTCTGCTTGGTCATGTGTGGCAACAGCTGCCTTGCTCTGCGCCTCAGCATCCACTAGCCCAGCTTACTCAGCAACTTCTCAGGGGGATTTCTAGAGGAAGGTAATCGGCACTGTGGCTAAATCAGCTTCCCTTCAACAGCCCGCA
>NW_009716716.1:8396-18958 GCF_000703405.1 Apaloderma vittatum | reverse complement strand
AAAGCAGGGGGAGGAGAATCAAGGAAAAGTTTGTGACTTTTAAAAGCCGTCTGTGCCTGGAGGCACAGTATGTTCTCCTGATAAAAGGGCTGAGGACAAAACGAGTAACCCCTAATAGCAGAAGGGTTTCCCGGGGAGGTGTGTCTGCAGAGACCATCGTGAATGGAGCAGCACCGAGGGCTCGCTCTGGCTGAGATGTTGGTGGGCTCTCTGCTTGTTGCTCAGAGGACACTCTGTGATTGTGTAATGACAAAGCCTCTGCATTTTAGGAAGAAGAAAAGAGGAAGGAAACTGTGCAAGACAGGGGTTTCCCAGACTGAGACACTGTCTTCATACATGGTACTTTTGAATGGAGGAGAAGTCTGGGAACAGGGAGACCAGGAGGGGGTTTTGGTACCTTTACTTCTCCTCACTGAGCCAGTAATTCTACTCCCAGTTGAAGCTGTGGCAGTTTCCCCACCCCAGCAGCCCATGGCAATCACCTGGCAGGCCCACTCAAACCGGGCAGGACCCTGCAAGCTGCGAGATGGGCATGAAACGCACAGATAACCTCCTAACTAATCTACTTGTGGACTTGCTGACACTACAAAACACTTCCACTGGGGCTAGGACTGATGCACGACCCCAGGGAAGCTGGGACTGACCCAGGAGCTCCAATCCACAGCGTGCCCTGCCAGTCTGCAGCTGCTCCCCAGCAGCAAGCATCGCCCCCGCCAGTCCTTCCCAGCATCTCCTGTCCCACTGTGCTGCAGGGCAGCTGGGACAGTGGAGCGCCCTCACGCACCCCAGGTCCTGCGAAGAGGTGGGAGCGTGTCATGATCCGTGGCACGGAAGGGAGTGTGAGGTGGGGTGTGTACATGCCTGGGCACAGATAAGCTGCACCAGTCCCACATAGCCTGCAAAACCTCCCTGCTCACTCTCTCTGATTCTAATTTGCCTTTTAATTTGGTTGTAGCAGGCCTTTTTGCAAAGCTCCTCGAAGAGGCCAACCCCCAGATGTAAGCACACAGATGCAGGAGCTAACCCAGCAGGGAATTTTGCCGTAAAGTCATTAATCTGCATTGTAGCATTTCAAGCACAATTAGGTTTGACTACAGTTCTTAGGAGAAAAGATGAAGCTGCCTATTTGACCACAAGAGATAAAAACACAGGTCAGGCCGCTTCTAGTCTTAGCAGGTGAAAACCCATTATTCACTGTATTAAAAAACAAACAAACAAACAAAAAAAACCCCTACCATGCTGTCCCAGCTGCAAAGGCCATGATATCTCCACCCTAAGCAGAAACCATTTGGCTCAGCTGCAGGAGATTGAAAAGCACTAGCAGAGAAAATCTTCAGAAGGGTAAAGGACTCTGAAGAGGCCATGTACAGTCGTATAGATTTCTACTTCATATATGCAGGATCTGCAAGCAAATTCTGTCCCGAGCTTGTTGAATATTTGGCTGCAGTGCAATTACTGAGCGTGGGAATTCCCTCCAGGGTGGAGCCCTGTGCTGTAGGTGTGGTAACAACAAAAATAAGCACAGGTTTTTCACTGCTTCTTTCAGGGTGGGCCTCGCAGAGGCTGGGTGTGGGGAAAATTGCTTTGAAATTTTTCTGTTTACAGTTTAGTAGAAGAGTAATTAACTGCTAAGTGTATGGAAGTTGGAGGGGACAGGACTGGGACAAGCACTGACTAGACAAATTTCAAACTATCCTTATCCTGGTATTGTATAATTTACTTCCTGCAGAACTTGTAATTTTTGTCTCCAAAAAAAAGAACACTGATCCTTTCTCTCAGATCAAAAAGTATGCCTGTGACCTGGGCACAAGAGGTTTTAAAGAGACCTGAAAACAAGAGAAGTTTATAGAAGTTGATTGATTTGGACAAGACCGCTCCCTAAACATGTTAAAAACGGTTGGAATAATCATAACTTATGGTTAAGAAGAGGCAACAAAAAAGAGTGGCAATATTGTCACTGCTAACAGCGGCAGAGGACTCCTCCGAAGCCACCCGAGGTGTAACGCTGCGCAGCACGGGAGCTGGCTGCCCTGCGGAACCGCCTGCGGTGGGGTCAGCACCAGCACTCGGAGCCTGGTGGAGGCAATCATTGCTATCGCTGGTGAGACCGCACCACACGAGGCTATTTTTAATCAAAATTTTAAAGTACAGCTCCAGCTGAAACAAGCCAAGCAAGTTCTGCTGGAACTATATTTAATCGCTGTTCTGAATCCTCTCCCGCAGCCCGTGGCAGAAGGCTCGCAAGAGCACAGTGGTGCTTGGGCTGGCTTCCTCTCTAACTGAGCTATCCTCACATGACCCTGCTTACTGAGGACAACACTTTTCTTTTCCAGCTCTAAAAGTCAATGGATGTGTAAAACTGAGCGCCTAGATTTTCTTCATGGTCATTGATGCACAAGTTGTGTTAAATTTGTATCTTTCAGCATAGGTGTACTTTAAGATTTTTGCTTTATTTTCTCTATACGTTTGCAATAGTCCTTCTGAAGGCAAATCAGAGGCAGAACGTTACAGGAGAGCGGGCAACAACACACTCACCAGCACAGCTAACCTGTTTCAGCAACCCTGCCGTATTTGTCAAGAGCAGAGGGAGGGAGCTTGAGCCTTTCACCAGCAGGAACAATTCCAGGCAGTCATCACAGCTCTCAAATCCAGCCCTTTCAACTACCCGTTTTACGCAAAACTGAGACGCCCAAGCAAAGAGAGTTCCTGCTCTTCGTGTGGCTATGAGTGAGCAGGGACCTGCGGAGTGGGCTGAAGTACCATCCGGAGCACTGTGCTTTTACTGCTGGAGAGTGCCATGAGCTAGTGACATGCATGAAGTTGGCAAAGAGCAATTGTTTTTTCTCCTAGGTAACGATCCACCTCAAAACGGTTTGAAATACCGACGCAATATAACCGTGGCAACCCGCAGTATTTGTGCGACACAGCCGAAGCGAGGGGTGTGCTTTTTGCACCCTGGCAGGGTGGTAAATCATCAGCCTGTGCTAAAACCAGGCCCTACCCTCCCTGTTTCCACGAGATCTTATCCTCTCCCTTCTGCAAGAGCCCATGAAGCTGCGTGGTGAGCCAGTGAGCTGGGCCAGACAAACGTTCATCCTGCAGTGCAGAAGGGACACGCACTGGTCCAGAGGGACTCCTGGAGCTGGGTCAGCTTGTGATCATGTGGACACCATCGCTGGCACAAGGGGTGGCAACACAGCCACACAGCGACTGAAGGCAGCCGATTCCAAGTTAGATCTGGTAAAGACGCTGTGGACCCTCACCCGTTCAGGCCAGGAGCCAAACATCACGAACCTGAGCCCAGAAGCTGAAACAAGCCGCTTTGCCTGCTGTGCTCCTGCAGCACACCTTGGCCTTGCCAGCCCTTCTGAAAGCTCCGCGCTCCCTGCAGGAGCAGGTCGATGCTTGTCACAAAGCACGAGTGCTCATGTACTGTGATGATGTATGTTTTTATTTGCTACCAAAGTGGAAAAGTATCACATGCTCATTACTATCCGCATTTGAAATAAGGGCTGTAACATCATTTTGCAAATATGTGCTTCATCAACAGAAGCAAATGTCCTTCTGCTGAATGCATTACACGTGCTTTCATTTGTCCATAGGTCTAGCATCAGAGAGCAGAAAAATCCATTTTATCCTCTTTTTCTCTATTAATAATTAAATCCGCCTCTTAAAATTGAAGGGGAAGGACCTTTGCTACTTCATTCCTGTAATACAGACCAGTTGTAATACTATTTATCGCTAATTCTTTTTGTTATGTTCCTTCTCTCAACAACCTTATGCCCTTTTTCAAACCATTAAATCCTTGCCTGGCTGTCAGGACACCCACAACATCTGAGGTGTATTTTTCCCCCCTCCGGATTTATTTTGCAGCCCATCTCTGTAACTCTTGCCTTTGAATTTATGGACCGTTACTGCAGCCCAGAAAGCCAACCATATCCTGAGATGCATCAAGAGATGTGTGACCAGCAGGTCCAGGGAGGCGATTCTGCCCCTCTTCTCTGTCCTTGTGAAACCCCACCTGGAATACTGCATCCAGCTCTGGAACCCCCAACACAAGAAAGACATGGATCGAGTCCAGAGGAGGGCTACCAAGATGGTCAGAGGACTGGAGCACCCCTCCTACGAGGAGAGACTGAGAGAGTTAGTCTTGTTCAGCCTGGAAAAGAGAAGGCTCTGGGGAGACCTTATAGTGGCCTTCCAGTACCTGAGGGGGCCCTACAAGAAGGCTGGGGAGGGACTTGTTACACGGGCCTGTAGAGATAGGAGAAGGGGTAACAGGAGGAAGCTGGAGGAACTTAGGTTTAGACTAGATGTAAGGAAGAAGTTCTTCACCCCGAGGGTGGTGCGGCACTGGAACAGGTTGCCCAGAGAGGTTGTGGGTGCTCCATCCCTGGAAGGGTTCAAGGCCGGGCTAGATGGAGCCTTGAGCAGCCTGATCTAGTGGGAGATGTCCCTGCCATGGCAGGGCCGTTGGAACTAGATGATCTTTGAGGTCCCTCCCAACCCAAATCATTTGATGATTCTATGAATTTAGGCAGATTTCCCCACTGAACTACTGACATAAGAGCTCAGGTCTGTTTCCTGTGTTGGAGTGAGAAAGGTGTAGGTGTCAGCACAAAGTATTTAAAGTAGGAAAAAAATAGTTAAAAAAATTACTTCCTGGTGAGTATTGCTGTCACCCAAGGGATATAACTACTTTTGCACTTACAAAGCTAATATTACACTACTTCATACTCTATTTACTTGAATTATTACTAGGTAAGAGAGGTTAGTAATGGAAACTTCTCCTGGAGCTAAGAAAAGGGAATATCATTACCTAATCTTCTATCAAGTATTTGACCAACATTTCACATGCACAGACAACCACGAGGCAGAGGGACCGGGAGCTACAGGCTGAGAAATCCGCTGGAGACTGAGGGTTCAGGCAACTTGCCACCACCTCACGGCAAGTCAGGCAGCTTTCCCTGTCATCCCTGAAAATCCTCCTTTCTCTGCCATCCCTTCTGCTAACAGCCTGGAGAGCAACCCTCCAGCCTTCTTACAGGCACATCCGGTTACCTCCGGGGACTGTGAGTAACTGAGCTAACCTGGTAGCCTCTTTTCAAGGCTCACCACATCCTTAGGTGGGAAATGTTATTTTTTCTGTCAGCCAGGCGTTTCCAAGTACTGTTAACTGAAACGAGGCTAACATTCAATGCAAATAAACTTCTTCACAACACCCTCAGGGTACACACAGCCACAAGTTGTTTAAGGGACACAAGTGGAAAAGGGAACGAAAGAAATGCTGCCCATCCCACCTGGGCTAAAACCCAATCCAAGGTGGCTGTCCCCTTCGGCAGCCAACTTGATGCAGATACTCTTGACACCTTGTTGATGTTCTGCCTTCCTAAATGCCCTAAAGCTGCACTGCCCAGAGAAACCCCCTGCCTGGCCGGCCATGCCAGCCTCCAAGTAGATTCCAGAAAGGAGGCTTCTTTGACAGAGAACTGATATCCTCCCTGAGGAGAATATTTGCTTACAAGGGAGGATTTTGACTGCTGCTCCTACCAGGTACCAAGTTTAACTGGACCCTGCTTATGGAGCCTGTCCTGCACTGCCCCCTGTGCTGGTATTACTATTGCAGGACCAGATCAAGGTCCAAACTGAGTTAATGCTACTTCCCTGGATTGTTTGTTTATTTATTTATTTAAAATATAGACTTGTTTCCAAACCAGGTTCCCCAGGTAGTCCTGGAAATCACTGGGCTACACAATGGCTATAGGATCAGAGGAACCAGGGAGGAGCTGCTGTAACAGCACTGTCCCCAAAGAAACCTTCTTCAGACTAGAATGGGATGGTAGTCTTGATGCTGCTCAAACAAAAGCTTGTGTCATCTGCTGACAGAAGAAGATACCATTTTGGTGAACCAGGTTTGATTTAAACCATGTAGGTTCAAGTCAAAAGGGATAATGAGCTACAGATCCTCCTGTTCCTTTGGTGATGCAGGCTGTGGTTTCCACAGAGGCTGTGCAATTCCATTTCCCTTTTCGGCCCTTTAGGCCAGGACTACGGCCAATTTGATCCTACAATGAGCCACTTCAGGTCACTAATCCAACTGAGAACGGAACCAAACAAAACAATGTTCCATCGGTTTAGCAAATGAGCACCAGTGCTGGCTGAAGGAAAAGGGCAAACGCTGCTGGGGTCAGAACAGGGAGAGCAAGTGTACCTGGGAAGATCAGAGCAACATCAGATGTCAGTGGTTCTAAAAAGGAGCAGGAGAAAAATACTAATGCAAAAAAATTGGAAGCACACACTTTGTAGATGACTCAATTCTGCCAAACTCAGTTTGCTGGATTTTGACTTAGTGATATGCTGGGTCTATTGATTCACTAGGTTTACAGTCAAGTAGATTACAGTTCCCATATTTATCACTGCAGTACAGAATTTTCATAATGGTGATGACACAGCTAAGTACTACTAGAAAAAAATATTGCTATGCTAAGAAAAACTTGCTAAACAGCAGCAAATACTGCTAATAACTGAGACTTTTGACAGTCATTTAAGAAATATAAGTTTATCTGTACAGACATAGTACAAAGGGCAGGAGAGAGTGTGTGTTGTTTTGGTTTTTTTTTTAAATGGGAGAATTGTCATAAACAAACAAAATCCAGACACACGTTTGCATAAGCACGTGATGATCCTTGTTTTTGTTTGGGCATGAGAGGTTTAAGTTCTCTGTTCCAAGGGATCCTGAACTACAGGATGTCTTGCATTGTTTCCAAATACTTTGGGTTACAGCAAAGCATGAGAACAGAACAAACTGTTACTAGCAAGAACTGGCTGGAACAAGCTATGACAATTGAAGTACTTATCATCTGAAAAAAAAAAAAAATCACTAATTACAAAATGAAAAGCAATGCTCCCACTGTTATTACCCTGGTGGTGCAGGATTTTTTCTAGAAGAAAACATGAATACTGCCACGGATACACTTCACAAAACATCAGCCAACAAGGATGTTGTTTTGCAGAACTCAGAAAAGAGCAGGCTTTGCTTCTGTGTCAGGGAAAAATATAAGAGAGAAAGTCTTTCGTGTTTTTATTTCTTCAGATGCCAGCAACCTATAGATCTAGTTCTTTCCTCTTACTTCCAACAAGGTGCACTGAACCAAAATATTTCTTATTTTGTACACCTGGACATTGGCCTAATGAGAAACAGGACAGAGAAGCTAGAGAAGAATGCAGCCTATTATTCCATAGCATTAAAATTGCTGTAACGTATCTACACGTACTCGCTCCACCTGAACTCCCCCATCTACCTGTCTGTGCTTAGACTGTCACGACTGGAGGCTTTATAACCATTAGGTATGGTCTAACAGTGTTCATTACAAGTTGAGACCATACACATGTTGCATCTAAGTATCTGAAATCCTAGAGAGGTTCATTACTGCCTGCCTTAATATCTTCTCTTTCCAGGAGGAATACACAGACAGCTCCTGACGACCCCAGGTGATTTATGTTCAGCTCTTTCTGTCTGTAATACATGTCGTTACTGCTTCTGGGGCCCCCTTGCGGGGTGAGGGGGCTGCTCATAAGAAATCCAGATGCTTTTCAGAGTCCAATAAATACCGGTTTACCTAAGCTGACTGCACGTACGTGGCATTTGCATCCTCACACTCTCAGGCCACAAAGATCGCTGGGATGTACCACAGACACAGTTACAAGGCTGTGCAGAGCCAGCCCAAATTTGGCACAGGTAACGCTGATCTGGGTCTGGTATGGAAACAATAACGCAACATATTCCTTCACGCACTCACACTGTACCTGCATCTACCAGAGTTTTGAGCGCTGGCACAACAAACCACAAATATATGAAGCAAGCCCAAGCCTGGTATAACTCGTGATAAGCTCTACCCAAACCAGAAGGGTTAGGATCGTATCAAGCGTACTCTTTGTTTGTCTGCAGGTGCCAGGTTTGGAAGAGCAGGTGATACCAGGCACAAATCCCCGCCGGCCACGGCTGGTGCGGTTTGGTTGCAGGTGCTGCCTGCTCCAGGCTGCGAGGAATGTGATCACACGTACATGTGATACGTGGGGTTTTCCCATTAGGTCAGGTATCCCCATCTGCGTAGCTGCCTTACCTTAAACAGCAAAAAGCTGAAAAAGAAAAAAATCCCCACTGTGAGTATGAAAAGAGAACCACGAATTTTCACTACAGGACAAAATCCTAGCAAAAATGGCATTTCGGTTGATGCAATTTTAGCTTTCCTTATTAAAAATGCTGCAACATTCCCAGCTAATATAATAAAGACAGCTTATTTCATGTTCCGTGTTGCAAAAGCGCAAGGTATGAACAAACACCCATTGCTCTCAGAACGACCGCCTAGTTATACAATCACATACAAGCTCCAACATTTGGAAATACAGGTACTGCAGGGAGTTTTAACACTAGATGCTATGCAAATGTGCTCGAGTCACGTGACTCCCTGATTGTCACCTTCCTTTTAATTTGTTTTGTTCAAGAAGTCATTAGTGAAGTTACATATACGTAATTAAAACTGATCAAGGACAAATTATGAGTGGATTATATTTTATGGCAGAGTAAATGATGACTTAAGTCCATTCCAGTTCCAGGTTGTTAAACCTTTAATGTTTGACCTTTCCAAACGAGCCATTGACACTTGTTCTGCCAACCATTGCACAAAACCACACAGAATTCTCAGATCACCAACCCAAACCCAGAAGCAAGGGTGGCTTCATCTGGCATAAGGAGAGCTGAAATTTGTAGGCACTAATATATTCAGGAAGCTTTGGAAAGTCAACAATTCAGAGTACACGTGAATGTCCTCAACTCAGTTATCACATAAGGTTAGGATTATCTGTTATTAAAAACACCACACACAGAATTGCATCTCCTTTACTACAGTGAACTTGAAAAATACACATTTGGGGAGCGATAACCTTAAAGGAAGAAGAAAAAGATCAAGCAATCTCAGTTTCTGATGATTCACGAGGCCTTCCCCAAAGGTCTCAAAAAAAAAAATTCAGAGAATTTTTGAGTAATTAAAGCCAATATAGGAATAGCACAGCAGAAGAATGAAGGTACGGAGCTAAGTTACATTTGCTTGGCATTCTTCGAAGATGACTCTCACCTACCCAACAGCTAAAAATGCTTTCTCCCCAGTGTCTCCTCCCCCTTAATATCATCTCCCTTTTTGCTGCTGAGGCTGAAACCTGTTTAATTGCGACAAAACAAAAACGCATTTTTCTTCAACTTGACTCGAATTTTTGCAGCCTTCTCTTTTCTCCCCTCACACACATAATCCAATATAAACCTTTACGCTAGGAGCCAAATAGCCCGGATGAAAAATATAGGGCAGAGAATAAAATTTCTCTTAAAATATAACTAAAAGGCAAGCAATCACCACAGAAACACTCAAAGTCATCAAGCCTTTTGATGAAAATTTCATAGAACTGGAAGTTAAAGAATTACATTACACCGAGTATTTCAAAAACCTCTGTTTTATTTGTACAGAGTAAAATACATCATATAGTGAACATTGTTTTCCACCCATAATCTAAAGCCATTAATAAGCATGTTCTTTTCACCAAATATCCTGGCCAGAAGCTCAGACAATGGAAATGGGAATGCTAATTAGTCTCTCTCTGCCAGAGCTACAAGGTGCACATCAATCTCTGCTTCTGTAAGGATCCTGAAAGAACAAAAAGAAATCTTAAATAACTTAAATGATTCTTCTCATTTAGTTTTATACCATGCATCTTTCAGCTCTTTCGAACCCTGTTGCCAGAACCACAGGCAGACATCCCAATTCTGTTTGAAAAATAAAGGATGAATCAAAGGCACTAGAGAGCAAAGAGGTAACAAATGGTAGAAAAAGAACAGGTATCTCCTCCTGAGAAATACGTATTTGCTAGCTGGGACCTGGTGAGAAGAGTGGGTATGGTAATGAGTAAGATTACTCTAAGGGGGACCCAGGTTTTCACAGCCTTCTCCCTCTGCTTGTTACTCATCCTTTCTGAAAAGGATGTAAATGAAGTTTGGCACAGAGTCAGCACCTGACCCCTGACCAGCAGCAGCAAAGGCAGCTCCTGCATGCTTTCTCAAAAATGTTGTGCTATTCTGCTGTCCTAAACACACACAACAAATGCAAAAGCACCTGCTGTCACCGTGTTGACTTCAAACACATCAGGAAGCAAGCAAAAGACTGCACCTGTGGGACCCAAAGGTTTGAAGCCTCTCTCCAATGCGCAGGTCCCAGGTAGCCAGACTAAAGTAGCAGAGGATTTCTGTTCCCCACTTACCTGTTCCTCTCTTCTTTTGTTTATAAATGAGAAAAAGCCACATCAAACAACAAAGACTAAGGTAGAAATAACTGAGCTCTTCTGCAGCAAGCCAGACTTACCTAAATTTTAGGTAAGATGCGCCTAGAAGGTCCTTTTGCATTAACAAAAAAGCCCCAAAACTTATTCTCCCACATTTCACGCGTACTTTTGCAGCTGTACGTTGTGTTGGGGGAAAGCTGCCAAGCACACAGTACCCGATGTGCAGTACAGGCCTC
>NW_009716716.1:0-8365 GCF_000703405.1 Apaloderma vittatum | reverse complement strand
TTCCAGGTACTGTCTCAGCAGACTGACAAGTAACCTTGCTGCACTCAGATTCCGGCCATAACGGGGAAGGGAGAAAATTGCAGCGGTCTGGCTTCCATGGTAGGTGGGAATGCAGCGTACTCAGAAAGTAGAAGCTAAGCCAATTCCAAAGCACTGCAATGATTTTCAAATCCCAGATCTTCTGAAGAGCATCAAGTTAAAAAAACCTCCAAAACTTCAACTTCTGACATTTACCTTTTTTTTTTGATTGACCATTACTTAAGGTGTTAAAACTAATTGCAAGTAACTAGAGAAACACACCAAGTTTTATCAACATTGATCACTTACCTGAATTTAGGATTTTCCACTGTAACTACACCAACTTCTATTTCTGAAGGTTTGAAATCAATAGATAGTACAGTAGACAGGCATGTTATTGCTGTCTGAAAGATGACCAAAACAAAAATTAAACAGAAAGCACTAAAACTCTGTTTTCCCCAATAGATGTATCATTAATAGCTACCCTTCCCTCCAGTTTTATTTTCTTCCATCTCAAAACCTCTGCTGAGAAGTTTCGAATAGTTTCCCCTTCTTACAGAATACAGTCCCTTTCTAGTCCTCTCCCTAAAAAGCCCAATCTACAAAAACCAACGAGACACACCATTTTCATAGCAGAAAAAACCTCAAAAACTGCAGCAAACTCCAAACTTTTTATCATGCAAAGATTAAAACCCCAGGTTCCAAGGACAGATCAAGTTTCAGTAACAGCAAACAAGACAGACATCAGCATTACAGTCCAAAATTATTCCAAGCTTGCAGAGCTTCCATTCTGGCTGTTCTTCTGGTAATTAAAAATACACTGGCTGTTTTTAAAAGCTGCATTTCATCGTGGCTTAACTTGATTTTTTTTCCACCCTAACCATCACCTGTTTTAAATTGTGTTCTTTGCAACCTCACTCATACTTAACCCTGCAGTAGGGTCATAATAATGCTAAAGGTGTACTCCTAAAATTAAGCACAAAAAGAAGTTCCATACAACAGCTACGTAGCTAGATGCTTTATCAGTTCAGTTATTCTGACATGCTGCCACTTAATACTAATCAGTAACATGTTAGGAAGTGTAGATAATATATCAATGCCGCAATAATTCTACAAGAATATATAGATGTCTTATTAGAACGCTGACAAGTTGTAACAAAAAACCGAACCACCAAAAGGCACAAATGAAATTCTTACCCTTGGAGCATCACCTCTAAAGCACCAGAAGCTTTTTGAAAAAAGGCAGAGTGTGTGCATGTGTGTGAAGAACATTGCAAAACCATGATTTTTGTTCTTGCTTGATAGACTTGCTTTTCCCTGTCACTGCTGACTTTTTAAGTAAAAGTGTCTGACCTACATTCACAACCTTCACATTTTTACAAAGACAACAAAAAACTATAAAAGCGCACCCAGAATCTGACTGGCAAATTAATTGCCAATTAAGTATTTGCACTATACCATGCAAGTTTTATGAATTAAAAGCAAGAATATGAAAAGACTGTTTCAGCTGCCTCTAGCCACTCAACTAAGAGACATGAATTGTGTGAAGAAGCAGTGACAGAAAAAAACATTCAATATGAAAAATACTTAGCCGAGATAAAAAAGGGTCTCTGAGGTATTTAAAATACATTAAATTTCAGCATGCTATGATCATTCAACCCTCTCAGGATCTTCCCTTTAAATAAATCATTTATTAAAGAAATCAGTAATTATTAAGATACACATATAAAACATGAGATGCTGAAGAACTTGCTGTGTAAATGGCACTTTCACAGTAATGCAGACTTCAGAAGTGATTTAGCTGAAGGTCTGAACCTGCACAGCACTCACAGGGACCTTAACACAATACTATGTTTAATCTTACAGGGGAAACCATTGCTTATGACCTTAGTTCTCATTTCACCAGGAAATGTAACATTCTGAGAGAACAAGGCCTTGCAGGAGAAACAGGTGGGCCATGGAAGAGGACTATGGAGACAGATGTCTAGAGTCTAAGTGAAAAAGTAAGGATGATTTACAAAACAGTTTCACTGACCTATTTTTTAAGTAGGATGCTTTTTTATAAAGGGCCTCGAACAACAGTTTGCACAGTAGGTGAAACAACTAGTGTTATATTTACTAAACCGACAGACAAACACTACTCAATCCTGTTCGAAATGCTTTGAAACATGAAGGTGGTTTTAAGCGCCACTAGAAGAAAATTGCGATGGTATTGCCAGAAGCACTGTACTAACCAACCACCAGCTACACTGGGAGTGCTTTAGCTAATGCAAAGCAGAAAAAGCAAATTAGATGCCTATTTAAACATCTGCAAAACATCTTCAAAAGATTTTCTGACTGGAATAGCTATAGTTGCTCTGGCAGCAACACAGAACTGTCAGAAAACAGAAAACGCCTAACTGCACCCCTCTATATCGTAAGCCTATATAGAGCATATTCATTAAAAATATTTTAGCAGATCTTTTATTTCCTTCTGTTGGCCTACCTCTACTGTTTGTTCATATGTCCAATCAAATTTCTTCTTTACTTTCTTTTCAAGAAAACTGGTTGACTCCGTCTGCTTAACTCCTGCAGCTGTGGCCTTGAATCCACAATAGTAACCTGCCGGATCACACTTGTACACCTGAGGGCCATGTTCTTCATCAATACCAATCAAAATCATACCTTGAAGAGAAAAACCATTAATTTATTTCTTCCCCTAATTTCAGCAATTTCATTCAACTGAAGAATAGAACAGATACTCCTCTACTGTATATTTTTGGGAACTAGTCCTTTACCTACAGCTGTGATTTCCTCTTTATCTCTAAATTGCCATTTCTTACCAGCATCTCATTTAGTGCAGATTACATTTCTGCCATGCCCAAAGAAGGCTAGTCACTAAACATAGAAACATTTTTGCCATGCTCAGTGTGTAGAGAACCACAAAGTCAGGAAATACAAAGATAGTTACCCTAGCCACGGTTCGCATCCTAGAAGGGTAAACAATAGTTTTATTAACATGTGCCTTTTAAGAGAAAGCAGCTTTACAAATATGTTGAAACAACATACGTTGAAAGGAAGTATTAAAAATCAACTTTAGATTTCTCAGCTGTAATCCTGAAAAGCACTACACTACATTCCTTTTCTTCTTTTAAGAAAATACACGATAAAAAGAAACCTCATACCTGAAATGAAATGTAGAATTATCAGAACGTAAAGGTTAATACTTGAAGAGCATCTGACTAAGAAGATTCGAGTTGGATAGGCTTCAAGTACAACTGGTCACATCACTGAACTACATCTGTGTTCACCCACACTTCTCGATTCACAGCTGTAGTCTCAATATGCATACTAAAAATAACTCACAAGCAATACTTGCGAAAAAAACCCAGCCCAAACAAAATAGAACAAGGTGAAGGTTTTAAATTAGTTTTGCTTCATATTTGCATAACTTATAACTAGTAGTTGTAGCTGATAAGCTACTGAACAGCTATTACTACAATAGGAAAAAAAAGTCCCCAGCATCTTTTCAAAAGTGATTCAGGGAAGTTACATTTTTATTTCTGTATTAAAAAAAAATACATCACTTTCCAGTAGTATCAGGGCATGGGAAATGCCAAAGGAAGAAAAAAACAATCATTCCTGAACATTACAAGCATAGGAAAATTGCCCCATCATGGAAATTGTGGTGCAACCCTAAATGGGACTTCTTTAGTGAGAAGCGCCTACTACGATTACGAGAAGTGATTCATTGATTCTGAAACTACTCTCCTTAAAACAAAAAAACACAACACACAACAAACCAACCAACCAAAACCAAACCCAAACAGAATGTTTAGTGAAAAAGTAACTGAGGGAACATTAAGTCTGTTATCTCGATTCCCGGACAGCCTAACAGTATGGTTATAATTTGCTCACAGTCAAATGTAGGAGAAAAAACAAGTCAGCATCAGCCTCAGAACACAGAGATGACCAGGACTATCTACCAAAAAAACCCCAAGCAGCTTTACAAGTTTTTTGTTTTTTTTTTTAATTTAAGCTGCACTTGATGTTATAAAGCAAGACTGGTGTAGAAATGTTTGTAAGTGAAATATCTTTAAGCACTTCTCTACATTATATAGATCATGGTTAAGAGCAAAAATTATGTAGATTTTGTCCCATACATACTACTGGGATAAAAAGCCCATAAAATCTGCACTCTCCGTGTGTCTAACTGATATTTACACAGACACTGGCAAAAAGAGCACCTCCCATTCCCAGACATCACTGTGCAGTGCAAACAGAGTAGGCCCCTAAAAACCGAGGTGAAATAGGGTCACTTGTTTTAAAGAGCTGAAATAGTTTGCTCCAATCCAAATACTGAGTCAATGGTAAAATCATGGCTCCAATGCAAGAGTTCCAACACCGCATTCTCGCTTGGCCGCTCGTCCCCCTTTCTCCTTCGGTCACACCCAAACCTCACGCCATTTGAAAACGAGTGAGAATTTCTTATGATTGAAGTCGCAAGCTTAGACAGGAAACAGAACAAATCAGTTTGTAAGCTACACTTACAGCAACCAAGAGGCCTCATCTCAGCGTTCTGCGTATAGACCTGAGAAATATCTGCGATCCTTTTACACAGCATATCCACAGGGATGTCATAGCCATACTTGTACTTCCAGTTAGCAGCCTCGTAGCGGGCTCTCTGCACCTGGGATCTGCTGTCAGCTAGACAGAAAGAAACAAAATTAACTTCACTGAACACCTTCCCTGTTTATTCCTCACATTGCTGGAGAACAGGAATTCCAGGCAACTTTAAGTTGTCTTTAAAAGTACACATGAAAGCTAGACAAGTTCCACAAAACCCAAATTGAACAAATCTCCTAGAGCTTTCATTTTACATGATACAAAGTTAACAAGCTACATTAAAGAAATCCGACACACTTCAGATACTTAAAAAAGATAGTGAATTAAATACCTGTCATTCCTGTCATCACACAGCCAATATTTTCAGTAATTTTGAATAAATGAGTCACTGTGTTGGAATCCAGTAATTTGTCCTAAAGAGGAAACAGAAATAATCTAATAGAAAACACTGTCCTTCAACTACTAAAAAAAACCATCCAAAAACCAAAACAACTCAGACTGGATGTTCTGGTATCTATAAGAGAGTCCAAAAGAATCAACTAACAGCCAAAAATTGTCTTTCAGGCTCTCCACTGCTTACTGCTATAGGCATGCAAAGGAAGAAACAGGACAACAGGGAAGACAAAAACATCAATATCTGGAAAAAGATCTAGAATATGACCAATAACGAAGTCCTTTTCCCTCTGAGGAAACTTTAAGAACACACAGCCAAAGACTCGTGCTCTTACTTGCACGCTGCCCTTCAAACACAAGGGTTTTCCCTTGTCAACAATACACCACCACTGCGCTGAAACACTTAAGAAAATCAGCTTTGCATGCTCATGCTGTAACATTTTCTGAGAAGGAATTAAAGAAACCAGGGAACTGATTATGGACAGCTTAGCCCTTAGAAGCCAAAGTAATGACCGCATGCTAAAGTACAGCAAGACCAATTTTGTATTTCAGCTTTATCCTCTCGACAACTACAGAGAAAACCGGTATGACAGCACTCAGTGAGGAAATGTACACTTGAGCACCAAATGGAGCTAGAACTTGTAAAAAGCAGGACAATAATAAGATATTAAATTCAAACAGCGAAATGTCAGTGCTAAGAAACATAAAATCAATGTTGCAGAGTCTCACCCCCACCTTTTTTCTCATCTCGTCTCAGTGCCCTCCTCAGAAACCCAGTACTTACAGGTACTTTCTTCTGTGTTACAATTACTGCAGAATCTTTCCCACGAACAGCTACAGATGTAAGTCCACCTTGGTTTATGGCCTTAAAAGCATATTCTAGAAAAACATGTAAATGTTATTAAGAAACTGTGTTAGAGACAGTAGAACAATTAACTCTGACACATCTCCCACCAACATGGAAATCTCACCAAGTTCTGGCTGTTCTAACACTCGCACAACACTTTGTATCTTTAATGTCTTCAGTCCAATGCACACAGGAACTTTTTCAGGGGAACTGGAAGTTGTTGACTCTCTTCACAAACCCACTACCACCACTTCCTTCAAATATTTCTAATAATTTGCCTTTCTGTTCAGTTAGAATGCTTAACAACAGAATTTATTTTAAAATGAAATGGTTGTTTTGCACTTGACCAAAACAGTCCAACCTTGACCTACAGTAACTGTAAATCCTTGCAGAAGAATTTTTAACATGCAGAAGTTTAGTACTTCAAGTATTACTACATCTTCTGACTTGACATTCAAATGCTGCAATGCTTCTATTCACTTTTTAAAATGAAACCTATGCACATGATAATTAAACAGCAGTATTCAGATAAATACAACAGATCGAGACCTACTTGATATGATCCATGAAATAAATTTCCCTTTATTAATGGTTTAAAAAGCCTCAAGAACAACAACTTCAAAAACAGTTTATCTGCAATATATGAAAAACATTCAGAACTTTCTAACATCTGGTTAGAAAAGGCAGGTTTTAGGCAGTAGCTAAATGTAGAAGAATTTTCTGTTAGCTCTGGGAATGAAATTGGCACTTAGAAGATGTCTGGCAGTGCAGCAAACTGCTAAAACTATCTTCTGAAATAACAGGAGCATGAAACTCAGCTGTTTTAAAAGCTGCATTCATATCTATGGAAGAGAACACACAACAGGGGAAGAATAACCTAAAAATGAAGAAACTAATCTTGCAATACCAAGATCTCGATGTTCATCTGCCAAGTCAGTGTTGTGGAAGGGCTGGTTGCTGTGTGTTTGTGGCAGTGTGTTTTTTTGCTCTCCGGCGTCAGAGCATTTACTGGCTACCCAAATGCGCCACAAAGAATGTTCTCCCTCTCTCCCCACTAGACAAGCAACTCTGCTCACCACTTGCCTTCCCTGGGATGATCAGTGCTAGCCTGCAGCCAAGCACAGAACCCAGCAAGACACGAGCTAGAGCTGCCCGCAAAGCAGTCATGTCTGAAGCCCCAGGCCAGGGCTGTGCAACACTTGTTTATTAACGTGTACAAGGATCTGAAGGTAGGGTGCAAAGAGGGTGGATAGAGCCAGGTTCTTCTCAGTGGTGCCCAGTGACAGGACCAGTGGCAATGGGCACAAACCACAACACAGCAGGTGCTACAGAAACATCAGGAAAAACTTTTTCACTGCGAGGGCGACCAAACACTGGCACAGGTTGCCCAGAATGCTTGTGGAGACTCCATCCTTGGAGATATTCAAGAGCTCTCTGGGCAACCTGCTCTAGGTGACCTGGATCTGGCCAGACCAGATGATCTCCAGAGGTCTTCTCCAACCTCAGCTGTTCTGTGATTCTGTGACATTTAGGTGGGAACAGGAATAGATGCCCCACTCACAAACCGGTTTTGCTCAGAATTACTGACAACCAGGTCTGCTGAACTCTAGTCCTTTCTCACACTGTTCCTATTCCCATCTGCACTGCTCAAAAGACAAATCAAAAAGTAAAGTGGCTTTTAGAGTATAACAAATCCAAATTGCTAGTGGTACTTTAAGTCTGTTTTCTGGCTATGTAAGTATTTCAGTAGCACTGCAGGCACTCTTTCTGAAAACAGTAGTATCTGGCGAACAGATGGATTTGGACATGCCGTGCAATACAAGCGCAGTGAAGCCACATCAGCTGGGGAAGAAACATTAAACTCCAGGGGAAGATGGTATCAGGATGACGCTGCAAAACAATTCATCTGGCCCTGCTGTGAGAATCCTCCAGGAGGACTCTCAATGAGCTGTCCTGCCAGACTGCAAGTTGACTAAACTGTTAAGAGTATTGTGCAGAAGGTGCAACACGAGGCTCTTTTACAGCATCTGGTCCACTGTAAAAATATAAAAGATTCAGTGGCCTACAGAAGAAGATGAAGCTAAGCTACAGCTTAACTGCAGAATGACCAACGTCTTCTGGAAATAAAGGATAAATGGTTGCCACTATCTCCCAGGCCATGATGCACAGAACACATAGTGCATGGGTTACATCCAAAACTTGAATTTGTTACTCTGGCATGCAGGGTTTGAGACAGTTTGAGTCCCATCTCAACCAGCTACTGTAGCTCTCAGGTTCCAAAAATGCAACGCTCGTAAATTTGGCAAGATAAACTGAAAGAAACACTTTAAAACACTGTCTGGAAAGCTGTCCGTTTCACCTCCAAGCAACAGAAACCAAACACCGGCAAATTACCGGAGGTCCCTCCCCGCGGCAGGGGACACTCGAGAGGGCCCACCTGGGCTCCAGGTTTCCCCGATCTCACGCAAGGATCCCCTTCCCAGGCCCCCAGGCCGGCACGGC
>NW_009716715.1:19261-32091 GCF_000703405.1 Apaloderma vittatum | reverse complement strand
CCTCATCCACTAAGCAAGTCACCTTGTTATACAACGAGATGAGATTTGTCAAGTAGGATCTGCCCTTCATGAATCCATGCTAACCAGGCCTGATCTCCCTGTTGGCTTTTAATTGTTCTGTGATGACTCTTGAGATTATTCATTCCATCACCTTTCCTGGCACTGAGGTAAGACTGACAGGTCTGTAGCTACCAGGATCCTCCTTCCTGTCACCACTGGAGCCCTCAGCACAAGAATGACATGGATCTATTGGAGCAAGTCCAGAGGAGGGCCACAAAGATAATCAGAGGGCTGGAACACCTCTCCGATGAGGACAGATTAACAGAGTTGAGGTTGTTCAACCTGGAAAGGAAAGGCTCCAGGGAGACATTATAGGGGCCTTCCAGTACCTGAAGGGGTCCTACAAGAGTACTGGAGGGGACTGTTTATGAAGGCATATAGTGACAGGATGAGGGGCAATGGTTTTAAACTAGAGCAGGGTAGATTTAGACGTTAGGAAGAAGTTCTTTACGATGAAGATGGTGAGAAAATGGAACAAGTTGCCTGGTGAAGTTGTGGATGCCCCTAGAAGTGTTCAAGGCCAGGTTGGATGGGGCTTTGAGCAACCTGGTCTAGTGGAAGGTGTTCTGGTCCGTGGCAGATGGTTTGCCACTTCCAACTCAAAACATCCTAAGATTCTGTGATGTCAGATTACTACCATCTGTCCTGTTGAAACAGTTGAATTTTCTCTAAGTAATTGAAGAGTTAGAAAAAGTAAGCAAGTAATTTGAACAACCAGTTGAGAAAGATCATCTTAAACCCCTCACCAATTTCACAATGAGTGGGCTGCTAACAATACAAGCATAAACATAAAGAGTGGTGGTGATTGAAGTTAAATCCAGTTGGAACTCCCCAGGGCTCAGTGTTGGGGCCAGTTCTGTTCAGTATCTTTATCAGCTATCTGGATGAGGCAAATGAGTGCATCCTCAGTAAATGTGCGTATGACACGAAACTGTGCAGGACCATGGAGAGGCTTGGGGTCAGAAGGGATCTACAGAGGAATCTGGATAAGTTAGACCAATGGATCAAGGACAGTTGTATGACGTTCAACAAAGACAGGTGTTGAGTCTTGCATTTGGGTCATGACAACCCCACACGACAGTAGAGTCCTGAGGAAGAGTGGCTGGAAAGCTTCCCAGCATAAAAGGGCTGTGGGGTGTTTGTCAGCTGCCAGATGAACATGAGCCAGCAGTGAGCCCAGGTAGCCAAAAAGGCCAATAACAGCATTGCTTGTATCAGAAATAGTATGACCAGCAGGACTAAGGAAGTGATTTTTTTTCTGTAGTCAGCACTAGTGAGACTGCACCTCGAATGCTGTGTTCATTTTTTGGGCCTCTTGCTACAAGAAGGACACTGAGGTTCTGGAACAGGTCCAAAGGACAACAAAGTTGGTCATGGGACTCAAGAACAAATCTGATGAGGAGTGGCTGAGGGAACTGACGTTGTTTAGCCTAGAAAAAAAGGAGGCTCATGGGAGACCTTATCCTTTACAGCTACCTAAAAAGAGGTTGTATTGAGATAGGTGTTGGTGTCTTCTTCCATGTAACAAGTTATAGGAAGAGAGGAAATGGCTGCAGTTTGCATCAGGGGAGGTTTAGATTGGGTATTAGGAATAATTTCCTCATGAAAAGGATTGTCAAACACTGGAACAGGCTCCCCAGGGAACTGTTGGGGTCACCATCTCCGAAGGTATTTAAAAGATGTGTAGTTGTTGTGCTTAGGGACATAGTTTAGGGGTGGTCCCGGAATCACTAGGTTAATAGTTCAACTTGATCTTAGAGGTTATTTCCAACCTAAACAATTCTATGATTCTATTTTATAAAACCATCCTTCTCTGAGTATGTCATAGATAATATTTTTTCATGTTGGGTTTTAACTTATGAGCACAGGGATTATTATTAACATTGCTATAATTAATAACATCAATATTACTATTAAAAATAAGACATAATTAATAGATTCTGAATTCCCTGAAAGAAACCTGAGGTGAAATAGGTTGCAAAACTAATTGTGTCTATTTTGGAGCTATAGATATAAAAAGAAGGATCAAGAAGATAGGAAAATAAGATTGCAGCATTGAACTTGTGATGAAGGCCTGAGTTTCATGGGTGCATTACAACACAGGGCAAAAGGATGGTGAGATGAGAATGAAGAAGAAGCATGGGTCAACCACATGTATTCAGCAAAGATTCTGAAGTCACACAAAATACTAAAAATGATACAGCATTGAGATTTTCATTAGATGATTATGGCATGTGAGATTAAGGATTACCTGAAAAGTAATTCTACCTGTTGATGTGGTTGTAATCACAGAATACTATCTGAGCTGACACTTGAGATGTGTTCACCACATAAATATTTTATGTATTTAAAAATAATTTTTAATTTTAAGTCAAATATTACAAGTGCAGAAACTGAGAAAACTCCACTTCAGGTATGTAATATTACAGTTCTCTATGATTTTCAGTAGAAATATCCTGTCATAGCTGAAAAGTCAATAAAAGATGAACATCTTTTTCCTTACTAGCATATGAATATGTCCACAATGTTGCAAAGTCTGGCCACAATACTTATTGACTCTTCCTAGAAAAAAAATTAATTCATAATCTGAAAGAAATAAAACAATTAGAGTGAAATTGCAGAACGTATGATTTGAAATCAAATGTTGTCTCATAACAAATCATATTTTAAATTAAAATTGTATAGTGGACATTTCAATACAGTGTATTTCTCTCAGATTTTTCATTTTCAGTGATTAGAATTACTATCAGCTGTTGTTCACACCAAATAGTGAAACACTGTGCAGGTACTTGAGCACTTAGGAATTTCTGAAGAGTCAGGTCAGTGATCTCATGAGAGTAACCTAGCAAAAGGAAAAGACGAAAGCGAACACTCAAAATGTCATGCTGTTAAATAGCAACCCCCACCTTGTTGCAGCTGCAGAATAGCATTTTGGACACAGTCCATTCATCTCCCCTTGCAAATGACTGAGAGGATGCAGCTGCTGTCAACATGTTTTCTACTGGGACCATTTGTATATCAGGCCACGCAGTCAAAAAAAACAAATAACTGTTAAAGGAAGTGGCCCAGGTTTACCTCTGGTGTAACATCACACATTTTAATTTGGCTATATTAAAAGTTCATTTTTTGTTTTAGTTTGTATTGTTGTCCTTATTATTAATACTATTCAATGTGGTAAAAAGGAGCTATAAATAATGCTAGCAAGGCATCTAACTGATGTTCAGGCAGAAAAAACTTTTTAGGCAGATTATAAGATCTTTGCTCTGAAACCTGGTTACATTCTACCTCAGAGAAAAAGGAAGTAAGCGTTTGTCCTTTTTCATCAATTCACTACCTGACAAACATAAAACAAAAATGAACAAAACATCTGCTGGTGTCAGTCAAATCAGCAGAACTAGATTAATGTAGTGTAAAGCATTCCATTTCAGTTATATATGTTAGAGCTGGTTTGTGGGGTTTTTTTTCAGAACAATTATTGCCATATAGGAGCTTAAAATCATAGAATATCTCAAGTTGGAAGGGACCCTAAAGGATCAAGGCAAACTCCCTGTTCCTTATAGGACTATCGAACACTGAGTCGTATGACTAAGAACATCATCCAGATGCAGCTTGAGCTCTGACAGGCTCGGTGCTGCGGTCACTTCCCTATAAAGCCTGGTGCAGTGATTGACCACTATCTCAGTGAAGAACCTTTTCCTGATGTCCAATCTAAATCTCTCCTGATACATGTTCTTTCCATTTCCTTGTATCCCATCACTGGTCACCAGATAGACGAGATCAGTCTCCTCCACCATTTCCCTTGAGGAGGTTGTAAACTGCAAAAGATCACCTGTCTGCCTTCTTTAAACTGAGCAAACCGAGCGCCCTTATCTCACTCTCCTAAGTCTTGCCTATAAGGCCTTTCATCTTTGCCTCTTCCGGATACACTAATAGTTTGATGACTTTCTCCTACTGTGGCATCCAAAACTGCACACGTTACTTCAGGTAGTCTCACAACAGTGCAGCGCAGAGTGGGACAATCACCTCCCTTGACCAGCTAACTATGCTGTGTTTGATGCACCCCAGCACCTGGTTGGTTCTTTGGGCTGCCAAGCATATTCGTATTCAACCTGCCGTCAACTCCAGCCTCCAGTTCTCTTTCCACAGGGCTGCTTTCCAGCAACTCATCCGACAATTTGTACGTATAAACGGGACTACTCCATGCCAAATAGTTTAATCCTACGCTTGTTAAATTTCACACAGCTGGTGATTTCTCAGCTCTCCAGTCTATCCAGATCTCTCTGTAAGTCCTTCCTATCCTCAAGGGAGCCCACAGTTCTTCCTTTTGTCTAGTTTGGTGAAAAGGACACTGAGGAGCAACCTTATTTCTCTCTACAGCTTCCTGAGGTGGGGCAGCAGAGAGGAAGGTGCTGATCTCGCCTGGTATCCAGGTATAGGACACATGACAGTGGTTCAAAGGTGCATCAGAGGAGGTTTAGACTGGACATTAGGAAGTACTTCTTTGCTAAGAAAGTTGTCAAAACTTGACTTCCTAGAGAAGTCAATACACCATGCCTATGAATTTTTGAGAGACACTTGGACAAATTTAAGATTTTGTAAGTCCTAAAGTAGCCAGGCAATAGGACTGTATGGTCATTGTAACCCCCTTCCAACTGAAAATATTCTATTCTATTCTATTCTATTCTATTCTATTCTATTCTATTCTATTCTGTTAGTTTTGTATAATCGGTAAAAAAAAAGTACATTCAATTCCTACATCTAGATCATTTATAAAAACATTAAATAGCACTTGCCCTAAAACTGAGCCCTGGGGAATCACACTGGTGACTGGCCACCAGCCTGATATTACCTCATTTGCTCTAACCCTCTGAGCTCAGTCCACCAGTGAATTGCTCACCCAACATGTTACGGACTTCTCTAGCTATGTGCCGGATATTTTATCCAAAAAGATACTGTGAGAGATGATACCAAAAGGTATGCTAAAATCCAAAATACCCACATCTACTGGTTTCCCTTGGTCAACTAAGTAGGTGACCTTGTCATAAAAGGAAATTACGTTGGGTAAGCATGACTTGTCCTTTTTAAACCCATGTTGGCTGTGACCAATGACTACATTGTCTCAAGTGTTTTACAATAACTCCCAGAATTACCTTCTTCATAATTTTACTAGGCACTAAATATGCATGCAAGAGTTACGCAGTATCTGCCTTTGTTTTTCTGCTCTGCTCTTCAAGTGTGAAATAAACACCTGACAGCTCGCTCATACTTTCTCTCTCCCTCCATCTCCCCATAAGCACAAAATGTGCACACATATGCAAGCACATACATACACATGCACATTTTCTGTTTCAGCTAATGGAGGACAAGAAACTGCTAATGATTTGAAGACACAAAGGCCTGTGGTTTGAAGGAGTCATCTGATCTTGCTATATAGGTGACTGATGATCAAACTATCATTCTCCTAGCTACATACAGCAGGTGAATGATCTTTAAAAAAGTTTATTTCACAGCTCTGCATCTCTTTATACCTAGGCCTTCATTGCCATCTCAATGACTAGGACAGCATTTTGTCACCTAGTTCATGCTTGTTCTCTGTGTAATATACTGGACACCTAATCTCTAACAGTTACAGCTTTTCAAAAGATAAATATTAATGTTGCCACACATATTGTTTCACATGTTTCTGGTGAGTGGCCAGCCATAATATTCATCAGGATTGAAGAGTAACTTAGTTTTATGCTGGTTCACTCTACATCTGGTGTGCAAGATCTCACAGCTGGGACTGCCCAGTTTGCTCTGCCATGGAGCAGGGCTGCTTCTGCAATTATCTGCCAAAAGTAGCAGCAGGTGCAGCCCTCATTTCACACAGAGTGTCACCAAACTATAGGGCTACATACTGAGGCCTTACGGAGAACCATTGCCTGGCAGGAGAGCAGAGCCCTGATATGTAGAAGAAGGTGAGGTGTGGAGATAACCAGGCCCAGGATGATGAGTGTGTAGATTGTCTCTAGAGACTACCTGTCTGCAAATATCTCCCTTAGGACTAGCCTCTAAAATGCAGCCCTAAAGCTGGGAAGAACTCACTCTCAAGGGTAGAAACAAAGAAATAGCACCTGGGCTACCTGGAAGGAGTCAACATTAACATCCCATCACCTCCCAGCAAAGGGCTGTGTGGTCGTATGCCAGCTCCCTCCAGCCAGCCCCAACAACCACATGCTGCAATGGACACCAGAGGGAGCAGGTGGGTGCAGCACCAAAGGCAGCCCAGGTCGGGAGAGAAATGCCAGCCACACCATTAGTAACACTGAGAATTTTTCTGCAGTCTTTACTCCTTTATTTTCTCTCTTCCTCTAACAAATTGACTGAGGTAACTAACAAGAACCTCAGGGTCGCAAAGCCCTCAGCTGCTCCTCTTAAGGCATTCCTTCCAGCCCCTTCACTAGCTTTGTTGCCCTCCTTTAGATGCATTTAAGGACTTTCACATCCTTCTTAAGTTGTAGGGCCCAGAACTGTACACAGTGCTCCACGTGAAGCTGCACCAAAGCTGATTACAGCAAGACAGTCATCTCTTCGGTTCAGCTGATCATGCTGCGTTTGACGCACACCAGGATGGGGCTTGTCCTCTTGGCTGCTGGGGCACACATGGCTGACTCGTACTGAGCTACTGCCGACCAACACACCCAGATCTCTTTCTGCAGGGCTGCTCTGCAGCTACTCCTTGCACCCAGCGTTACTCTGTTCCAGTGCAAAACCCCATGTCTCAAGAGGTTTAGTTTGTTGCTAACGCATGAGAATAAGAACCGTATCTTTCAAAATAAATTTTGTGAATATTGTTCTTTGTAAACAAATTGCTTATTTTTTAATTCTAACTGGATGTATAAATAGATGTCCTTATGAATGTAACTTACCTGTACCACAAAATTTAGATGTCTTCCAAAGTTTCTCATCCATAAATTGAAATTTTTCAAGAAAGATTTCACTACTGTGAATGTTCTTCTTCCTGAAATAAGTTGTACCCATTAGCTACATATCTGTACAAGGTGAAACATTCTTATAGTTACTAAAGAAAAGGTATTTTACAGTTTTCTCAATGATGGGCTTATTTCTCTACAAACCTATTGGGCAAATGATCCATTTAGCCTTTGGAACTGAAGGTAATAAATATTTCTCTTTGACAGCAATGCTAAACAGATTTGATCATTTACTGACACCCTCAGTAACCTCCCTCTCATGAAACTAAGCAGATGTTTCTGCCATGTAATGCAAAGGGCACCTTACAAATATTTTTAATTCTGAAGCAGGAGTGAATTCTTGCTGCTTAGAAATCTGTACACTCAGTGGTGGATTCCAAAAACAAAGAGCAACTGTACTGATGTAGATTTGAAATGGCATTCTCAGGGGTAGCAGACAGAACCAGCTTTTTTTATGGCTCCTATTTCTTTCACAGTATTTCTCTTTTTCAGTCCTATCTCCTACCAGAGTTAAAAAAGCAGTGCAGATACTGTGTTTATATTCCAACCCACTACAGTGAAAGTAGTGAATCTTTATGTGGGTAGGCAAGTAAAAATTGAAACAGCTTTTAGGCATAAACTCTGTCTTCTGTAGTGCTTAAATAATAAAAAAATGTGGTAAAAAAGGATATTGCTAGTAGCAATGAAAATATTGCACAAATATAAAAGAATAGGTTGAAGATGAAATAAAATAAAATATAAGCAGAAGAGCTGACATATTAGTTGGAAAAAGTGGAGGAGAGTGCAAAGGGACGCATTATAAGATAGCTATGTAAGACAATCCCATAAATGATTATACGTTTTAGAAGGACAGAGGCATTTCTTAAAATGAAAGAATTCAATGAACACATCAAAATAAAATCCATACAATCTTCTTGAATTAATAATAAAATTTTCCTTGCAGTATGTGCTATACTGTTATATATGCCATTTGTATGTAACGAATGCTTTGTATACCAAGTTCTTTATTTTAATATTTTTGTGAAAAATCCAGATGTAACAACTGAACACTTCAATGCTAAATTACTTTTATATCAAGTCTATGTGAGTCAATATCCAATATACTTATTGGATATTTAACTTACTCTAGTCAGAGTTCTAAAAATGGTTTATTAATTTTCCATGAAATTGTTTGAGATTAAAATGCATAGGCAAGAACTGGAAACAAACCCTCCCTTCTTCTTCCTATATCACCCTTTTTCCATACTAGAAAGAATGAGGCTGGCACTTGCACTTAGGAAGTCTGGCACTCTCATCAGCACACACTACCAATTTTCAAAGGAAAAATGGAGTTTCTTATTCCCATCCCATAGCCATTTTACTTCCACTTTTGGGAAGAAGGTGCTTGATTTTCCCAAAACAGCAGAGAGAAATCAGTTAAGATCTCAAACAAGCTAAGCATCTTTCCTAGCAGCTAAGTATTATTTATCGATATTAAAAATGAGGTAGTCCTGCTGCCTCATTACTTAATTATTTATGCCCAGGCATATTAAATTTTTCATGAAAATATGATACTGTAATAAGTATGAACACAGAAATAAATAAAACTTGAATCAAAAACGAAGGTGGCAAATAATCTTGTCAAAAAGTAAAAGCTATCTGGTATAAAACCTTCTCACTGAAATTGCTATGAAACTGTGTAGTGTGAGGAAAGGAGCAGGTCACAAAACTCAGTGCCTGAAAGAAAGAAAAAGCCTAAAACAGTTGGGAGTCAGCTTTTTCAGACTGCTTTCATGTCACAGTTAATGAGGAAAGCTGTAACCTTTCAATATTATGTGGGGGTTTTTTAAAAAAAAGTAGATAAATATATGTTTTTACAATTATCAGGAAGAGTATCTTCATCCTTGGCTCCAAGTGGCAAATTCAAAATATCCAGATTGAAAAAAGAAAGCAGAACACTGTCCAGTCTCTCAACAAAGACATCTGCCAGTCATCTAACACTAGTCATAACATCAATTCAGTCTATTAAACTCATGGCTGAAAGTTAAGACTCTTGAACCAAGTGATTCCCAAAGTGACTGAACTCTCACAAGGTAATTGTAAAATTCTGCAGGAATATACCAACTATGTTCCTTAAGCTGAAATGCTCTGTTATGCCAGTTAACTCATAAATTTTCTTGTACGCTAAGACATAAGTCCTTCCTGTTTGTTCAGAGTATAATTTTTACTGGCGCACATACAGATAAATTTATCAGGAAACTGACTCCGATTTTTGTTGTCTGTATATGACCCTTCCTTGAAGAGCAAGAACATATTTTTTACCATTTACTGTTCCTCAAACTTTTAGATTTTTTTGTTTAGTTATGGCCTTATGTTTCAATCCACCATTGCTTATACCTTAAAGCCTTTCCCATGAGACTACTAAGCCTTTATATATGTGACAGAATCATTTCTGCTCAACAGCCCTTGTGCTTTCCTAGCAACATCAGCTACCACATCTTGTTGTAAAACTGTATGCCTTTACCTACATATTCACTCTTGTGTGGTCTAGAAAACATGAGGTAAAGAAGATCATAGCAGGATACATTTTTTTAAACACTCATCTGTTTATGGCTAAAAACACTGTTGACATTCAGATGAGTGAACAGCACAGGGTAGTAGCCAGTGACTGTAAGTGGAGCAGGACTTACTTTCAGAGCAGCCTAAGCTGCTGTCTCAGCAGCTGTCTGAGGTAGCACATCATCCCAGGACTGGTAATCAAGTGTGTCAAAAACCTCATTCTTTTCAGTCACTAAAGAGCTAACAACCACTACCCTTCATCTCCCCTTGAGTGTGGTGACCATGAGTCTGACAGGATTTGATATTTCCTTTGTTTTCTCTCTGATATCAAGGTGAGATCGTGGCACCAGAACCATATAATTTGTTGATTTCAGCAATAGCAATGTGGGAAAGATTTACCTCTAATTCAGGCTAACACTACTGTAATGGATCTGGCTGAGATGAAGTTAGTTTTTCCCTTAGCATCTCTCACAGTGTTGTGTTTTCTAGTGGTAGCTGGAAGGGTGCTGATAACATAACAGTGCTTTAGCTACTGCCAAGCAGTGCTTGCTCAGCACCAAGACTGTTTCTCCAATATTCTCCTAACAGTAGGCTAGGTGTGGGCAAAGTCTTGAGACGGGACACAGCCAGGCCAGCTGACCCAGGCTGACCAAATGCATATTACATACCATATGATGTCAGCTGCACTATAAAAGCTGAGAGAAAGAAGGAAGAAATAGGGGAATTTGTTATTTGCATTTGTCCTCCAGAGCAACTGTTATGTGTACAGGAGCCTTGCTTCCCAGGAAACAACTGAACATCGCCTGCTGATGGGAAGTAGAGAATGATCTTTTTGTTTGCCTTTGCTTCCACACACAGCCTTTGCTTGTGCTTTATTAAACTGTCCTTATCTTGACCCATGAGCCTCTTGTCATATTTTTCCTCATCAAACCACCACAACTAGCTAGTTTTTATGTTACAACACTTTTCCTTTAGTTGCTCCTTCACAAGCTGTCTCATTTACATTTCCTTGAAAATCTGGCTCAGTGCTATCGGGAGTTATTGTAATCACAAATGTTGGCCACCACCATTTAATGGTTTCTCAGATGTTTCCTAGAAGACTCTAGATGGAAACTTACCTTGCAGAAAGTGTCTTCATGTCCTTCAATGTTAGGGAAATGCTGACAGTTTGTGAAACTAATCTACACAGTGGAGTGCAGAATTTGGTTACTTTTCTAGAAGCTTTTGCAGGTTCAACAAAAGAAAGGCTTATCAGCAGACTTACACATGAAGATTTTATCTTCTCAGTAAGTGACAAACTTTCCTTCACAAGCTCTCTTCCCTTGGATTTCCTCACAAAATTCCTCTCACTGCTGTTTTTCTTGGCTAACCTCATGATTTATTACGTAATGTTAAAAAAAAAGAAAGGATAAGATAAGAGAAACTGTATTTCTAATTATAACAAGTGTACAGATGGAATGTTTAGTTTACTATCACTGATGTTTATCACTGAGATGGAAGTAATATGATTTTATTGCTTACAACACTCTGTTTTGATCTTGCAGTTCTTGCTCTTATTTCACTATTTAGGATATTAATTCTGGATTATCTTTCTTGGATAAAGAAATTTCACTAGATAAACAGCAGCCTTCAGAGACTTTCCATGAAAATTCGGTGTTATGTAGCTGTGAACTTCAAATTCACATCTGAGATGACTGTTCAATAGTTTTCACAGATGTAGCTAAAAAGAATGAGCTAAAAACATTATAAAATTCAATCATATTAGTATATATGTGAATACCCATGTTGTTACTGAGATAATAAAAAAAAATCTAATATTTTACTGTCTTCCACAAGATTTTAGTTTGATTTTTCATGATTGAGGCATAGAATACTGTCAATATGATGAAAAAAAAAATGTAATTTACTAAAGTGGCTTAATTTGTGTTTTTTTTTATTTATTTTAGATTATACTGTTATGTTACATCTCAGCTGCTAAAATTACTATAAGCAAAAAACCATTCAGAATCATTGAAAATTTTGTAACTTACTAAGTTAAAAGCACATTTTACTGTTTTAAACAATGTACATGAAAAAAAATTGTCATCTGCAATGTGTGCTACATGTATGATAAAGAACCCATAGGAAGCTTAAGTGTCAGGGAAAGTACTTCTGAAGATATAATGTTATTCAAAAGTTTGTACATAGACCCTTACTCTAAAAATATTGGTAAAGCCCCCTTTGGGGTTTTTATGTGGTTTTTGGGGTTTGTTTTTGTTGGTTTTTTTTCAATTTTGCTGTATAAGGATCATCTCAAAGAGTTTAGATTAAGATATTCTTTCAAACAAAAAATTAACTTTTACAAAATGTATCCATGATAAGCATTTTGGATTGCAACCATCTTGTAGCCTAAGCCTTCTCTTATGTCACAGGAATAATCCTAGAGAAGTCATGTATATCTAAAATGAGATTTAATTGCACATGATGTTTTTTTTTACTGGCTGAATTGGCAAGCAGTTGGATCCTTCAGAACTGGCTATAGAGGATATTGTGCATGTTGAGCAATTGCCGTTGCACCATTTTATCTCCCTGCAACTATCAGAGCTTATTTCCAATATCACTAATTTTAGTCGGATAACACATTTGCGTTTTCACACAAGAATGGGAAGAACATAATGCACAGCACAGCTGCTCACTGGGCCTGTTTTCCTTCATTCCCTGGTTCCCTTTGACTAAGGACAATGGCAACATGTTTCACTGTCAAAAATAAAAAAGCAGTAGTTAATACACAACAGAGCGAAACGAACCCCATATTTGCTATAAAAGATTATCTAGCAAACACTCTGAGACAAAAGTTTATGGTTTTTTAACAACTGTCAACACTAATTTGAAACTTACTTTCTACTCATGCTGCTTGCACAGATCTCTGTTGGGAGAGGCCTGGCTGTCATATGCTAGAAGCATGGGTGACCCCAGATGTACATATGGTCTGGAGGCAGCATGACCTACGCTTCCTATGGAGCAGAAAGCCCAGTATGTCACAGTATAACAAACGCAGACACACGACCTGCCCTGCTTGTCCTGAGTGCATCAAGCACCACTTATATGCTACATTGCTTCTGGGGAAAAATGTTTCGAGCAGGATGTCTGTAGGGAGAAGAAAGGGGTGGCTTAAGGCAGAATCTCACAGAACAGCCCTCTCAGCTATAGTTAATCATCACAGAGCAGTTTAGTCTTACAAAACTTCTGAAAACTTGATTGAATATTTATGACCTGTGACAA
>NW_009716715.1:10351-19230 GCF_000703405.1 Apaloderma vittatum | reverse complement strand
CTTCAGCCGGATTCCACACCTAAGAAACCTGCTGTTTGCCTAGACAAACCCAGGCGAAATGAAAGATGCATTATACTAGACACTGATCAGTACTGGAGGCAGTAAAGCGTAATTCCTCCTAGAAACAATGTGTAGTAAACAAACCAGACACATGTTAGTTAAACAAGGAAAAGAAAGCAAAGAATCTTTATATAGGAAAAGAAAAGAAAGTCCCAATAAATAAACAAGTGAAAAACCTCACCAATGTAGTGAATTGTATTTGGTTTGATTGCAAGGTTTTGGTAGCAGGGAGGGTTATAGGGGTGGCTTTTGTGAGAAGCTGCTAGGAGCTTCCCCTATATCTGATAAAGCCAATGCCAGCCAACTCCAAGATGGACTCGCCACTGGCCAGGACAGACCCAGTCAGTGACGGTGGTACTCTGTGACAACATACTTAAGAAGAAGGAAAAAAGTTATAGCACAATTGCAGCCATAGAGAAGAGTGAGAATATGTGAGAGAAAACAGCTCTCCAGACACCAAGGTCAGCGGACAGTGAAGAAGGAGGGAGATGAGATGCTCCAAGTGCCAGAACAGAGACTTCGCTGCAGCCCATGGTGAAGACCATGGTGAGGCAAACTGTCTTTCTGCAGCCCATGGAGGTTGACAATGGAGCAGATGTCACCTGCAGTCAATGCAGGACCCCACACCAGAGTAGGTGGATGCCCAAAGGAGCATGTGACCCAATGGGTCACTGTGTTGGAGTAGGCTCATTATAGGATCTATGGAACTATGGAGAGAGAGAAACCTGTGCTGGAGCAGATTTGCTGGCAGCACTTACGACCTTGTGGGGGACCCAAACTGGAGAGTTCATGAAAAACTGTCTCCTATGGGAAGGACCCCACACTTTAGCAGAGGAAGAGTGAAGAGTCCTACCCTTGAGAAAGAAGGAGCAGCAGAGACAACATCTGTGGAACTGACTTTAACACCCATTCCCTATCCCTCCACGCTTTTCAGGGAGAGGAGATAGAGAAATTTGGAATAAAGTTAAGCCCAGAAAGAAGGGAGGAGTGGGGGGAACATGTTGTTTTTAAAATTTGGGTTTATTTCTTATTGCCCTTCTCTGATTTGATTGGTAATAATTTAATTTCCACAAGTTGAGTCTGATTTGCCCATGACATTAATTGATGAATGATCTCTGTGTCCTTATCTCAACCCATGAGCCTGTTATTCTGTCTTTCTCTCCTCTGTCCAGTTCAGGAAGAGTGTAATAGCGTTATTGTAGTGTTCACCTGGTGACCAGCCAAGATCAACCTCCTATATTAATTTCTTGGAAATGGAAGTAGGTCTGTTTACTCATAGTTTGTTTTCAGTTAAGACTATGCTGTTCTTCCTGACATGAAAAAGCATACACCACCATGAAAGACATGTCTTTGCAATACTGCAAGGTAAATTTACACATGAACCAGAAGAATACCTAAATCCTCTATAATTTGAAGTCAGAGAAAGATATGATCAAAGGTAATGCTACATCTTTAACCAAATCTTCAGAAAAAAATCCCTTACAACATGAATGCACACTCAAGGCAAAACTGAAATTATTTAAGATCAGCGACCATTTCAATGGGAACTATGTCTGATTGCACAGTGTCTAGTTTTTTATAATGATTTTCCAGGAGACTTGCACAAAAATAAAAATAAAAAAATAAAATTGAGAAGGAACTCATTAGAAGTTTTTATCTTGCTTTCCCTAGTACATGAGAGTAGACCAATAAACCCAGTTACAGTTTAAATGAAATTTCAAAGAGAAAATAAGATGATGTCTTTCAAACACACCATTAGCAGTGTTGTTAGTGTTTAAATACTTCAGCACTTAAATACATTCAAGAGTATATTATTAGCTTGATATCTCTTTATGTAAATATTGATAGGACACATCACAGAGAATTTAGGTGTAATTATTTAAGTTGGATAATATGTATTTCCATATAATGAAAATTTTGAATTTGTTAAAAAAGTAGTTGGGAGTAACAAAAATAACTAAAGGAATGCAAGATGTTGTGGCAAATTTAATTTTATGTCAAGGTTAAAAAGCTTTATTTAGTATAGTATCAGTTCAAATGACATCACAGCCACTGAGGATCTTTCTTCATTTTCTATTCAGCTCAAACTATAGATTCTAGCAGGTCATTTTTGTGATATTGACAAATTGTTTAAAAATAAACCTCTATGTACAAAAGGGTTTGCTAACGGAATAAACACTCATGAAAAAGTTAAAAGTGAGGAGGAGATGATTGACTTAATGGGAACTTACGACCTGTGGAGTAAGTGAAGTGTGCACTAGACTGTGCAGATTAACACCACTCAGGAAAAAAGGAAGCTAAAAGAAATGTAATTTGAGGTGGTCATTAGCATATATTCAAGATGTCCACAGTGGTACAACTGGAAAAGGAAACACTGAAACTAAATATGATATCTGAGGTAGCCTGAAGGAGAGAGTTAATCAACCAAGGTAGCTTTCAAATTAAAGCTTGTTAATGGGTTGAAACACTAAGATTGTGAGTATTGAATGCACTCAAAGGCTCACAGACTAGAAATAATTTAGAATATTCAGATAAACAGCACATAAATTTAGGGATACTAATCTAATTTTAAAGGAGCTTACTTTGAAGATCTTGTCTGGGATTTTAAAATGCATTTAAGTTAACTGATTTATTTTTATTATTTTATTATTAATTTAAGGAAAGGGAGATAAAATTATTTTTCTAGTGTAACTTAAAATTCTAATAACATTTTCAGCATGAACCATAGAATTTGTGAGTTATAAAAGTGAAATTTCAGCTGGTCTTGTTGTTAAAGTGATGTGGCTGGCTATCAGTGCTCTGACCATGTACATATCTTCTGCATTTAGGACATTAATTCCCCAGATGGTTCATGAATTCATTAGCTAGTCATGTGCATGGAAGTGCTAGCTACCCTTACAACAATGCATTGGATTAACTAGTGCAGGAGCTCTCCAAGAGAGAATTTCAGACTGGACTGATGACTCTTGTAGGCAGTACCTGCAGTGCCTAGGTTAAATTACGCATTTATATGTGTTGATTGAAATCCTTGGGAAGAAGTCGGACCTTCTGGGGACACCAAAGGAGATTAGTATTGCAGAATTGACCAAATCCTACATAGAAAAGGCCCTTTTAATTAGTTAACAACTGTTCTTTCAGATGCAGACATGGTCAGGTAGGGCAGCCTTTTGCATACAGTTGACACAGTTAGCTCTTTTGTACATGGTTTGAGACAACAGCAATGAGACAGTATGTGCTTGAGCTGGAGTGGTCAGGTAGGAACACAAACCATCTGGTTATGAGAACCTGAGACCTGAGCAGAACAACATGGGGAATATTCCCACCCAGTCCAGCTGAAGACACTGTAGGGACCCCTGTACAAGAGACTTGTTTCACCATCTAGACAGTGACTGAGCACCTTATGCAGAGTATGGGATTTCTTGTGTAAGTGATATCCTATCACAAGAGCTGAAAAATTCAGAATTCTTTAACAAGTGTCCTGTGACTGTGAAGCAACTTCTAATTAAAAACAGATAAAAAAGAACAGATCCGTGTACCTGTATTTTCTTCTGCCTATAACAAACAGTATTGTTGAAAAAACCAAATTGCTTCACCCTTCAAGCTCAAAGCAAATTGGAATTATCACATTTCAGATCCTGTTCTATGGCTGATTTGTTTCTCTCTCATAAAAGGGATAGCTTGATATTCAAGCTCCTGAAACTAAGAGTCATTGTTTGAAGTACTCAGCTGAAAACTTTACATGTAAATAATATTATTGTTACCGCTATTATTTTTAATATGTCAAAACCAAATACTTTAATGACAAAAACAATGTGTTACAAGGTATTTGTGAATGAATTTGCCAGTGGCACCACTGAGTGTTTTAAACTCTAAGACTAAATTAATTTACTTTAAGATTTTCCATCTGCGATGCATGAGCCAGGTGGAATATTCACAATATATATAGCAATATTTTGTAGCTTGTATTTTTACAGTTAAATTCCTTAAATCATTCCAATGGACTTCACCTGATGAAGATGATTGTTTCTTTTAAAAGAACCAGGATTTTGAGATGATGTTAATAATTCTGAGAAAATTCCTTTTTGACCTCTGGAGCTGCAAAAGATCCTCAGGCAAATATTCTTACTGATACAGTGTCATTGTAAATTGTTTAACAAGATAAGATAAGATCTACATAAGACACCTGGATATAATAAACTGTACTTAGGGTAGGAAAAGAAGGAGAATAATGCATTATGCTTCTCTGCTGTCGTAAAACTGTAGAGAGTTCAACATGTTCTGTGGTTTGAAGAATCTGCCTGTCGGTGGCATATGCATGTCCCATGTCAAGATGAAGTGGCTGGAATAGTCCTTGCTACACACTATTTGAGCTATGCTCTTGAGTTATGACTTTCTCCTTAGTTTGACCCTGGATTTTCATAGGCATCGAAATGACAATCATTGCTTCAAATCCTTGACATCATTACTTTAAACTGTGGACTTGAAAAACTTTTCAATGATAGGACATTCTGCTTTACCAGTAGCATATGAATAGTACATTTTATCACACCATAGTGTATTACTGTTTAGTCTTCTCTTTTCTGATTGTTTTTTTGGTTGGTTGGTTTGGGGTTTTTTTGTGTTGTTTTGTTTCAGATTTTTCATGAGTAAATAAAATGTAGTTAAATTTAATTTTAAAATATGTTTGTATAATATATAATAATTGAGTTATTCAGCCTTATAGATATCCTGTTAAAGACTTGTTGATGTCTTTATTAGGCAAAACATTTTGACACACTGAAACTTGGACATTATCTTTTCTGAAGTGTTACTGTAATATTAATACTGAAATGAATAAGCCAAGTGGAAAACAAAATATATTTCTTTCTATAACGGTAGGAAAATAAATATTAAGTGGATTTCATGAACTTGAATACAAATAAGGATTCCAAGATTTCTACAAATATTTAACAATATATTTGAAAGGAAGAACGGGATGGCTAGTATTGTCTGATTAATTCAAAGGTAAAGATAATATTTATTATGTGCTACAATTTGATAATTATTTAGTAATAATCATACAGTTTATTTCTTAAACAATCCAGTCTGTGTAGAAAAAGAATTAAGTTTTCTGCTGCATAAATTTAGGCAAATTACAAAAATATTTATGAAACTGAAGTTTGAGTCTTCTACACTTCTCATCTTGAGGAAACCTAGGATAAGAACTTTCTAAGGATAGAAATTTCTGGCGTAGTCCAAGAAACTACCAGCAGTATATGACGTAAAGACCAAGAAAAATTATCTCCTTTTAGTTACCTGTCAGTACTCTTTATCTAAAGTTCCCCTTTTAATCACATCTTCTCTGCCTTTACTAGTGTGTGAGAAATAGTTTGGAATTTGAATAAACTTTGAATTTTCTTATTTTGCAATGATTTCTCAGCTGAAAATCATGATTCAGCATTGTAACTAAAAAAAAGGCATGTGAAAAATTTAATATATTAGGGGAGATATAGCTGTAAATGTTTTTCATCCAGTTTATTAAAGGTCTTGAAATTCAGAAAATTTTAGGAATAAGTTGACAATATGTTCATTTTCCAAATGAAATTAAAACCTGGAAATATTTTGGTTTGTATATAATTAAATCTTTTTGTCTCAAAACAAGATATATTTTTTCCTTTTCTTAGAATCATAGAATCATGTAGGTTGGGAAAGACCTTTAAGATGATCATCGAGTTCAACCTAGCAATGCCAGCTCCACCACTAAACCACATCCCTAAGCACTACATTGACACAAATTTTAAATAACTCCAGGATGGTGACTCCACTATTTCCCTGAATAGCCTTTTCCAATGCTTGACAACCCTTTCCATGTAGGAACATTTCTTAATATCCAATCTAAACCTCCCTTGATGCAACTTGAGGCCGTTTTCTCTCGTGTTATCACTTGTTACATGGGAAAAGAGACCAACACCCGCCTTTCTACAGCCTCCTTTCAAGTCACTGTAGAAAGTGATAAAGTCTCCCCCGAACCTGCTTTACTCCAGTCTAAAAAACCCCAGTTCCCTCTTGATTTTAATTCTAGTAAAACTTCAAGAAGATCTGTAAATGAAACAATGGTTGAAAGTGAAAAAAAAGTTTATAAAATATTGAAATAAACTTTATACTGTTTTATTCTAGACTTCTTCTTTATTAAAGCAAATTATAATTATAAATTACATGATTACACAATTTTTTAATATTCCGATCTATATATTTAGTGATAGTGTTCAAAATTCTACATGGAAAATACTGCAATTTTTACTATTAATAGATAAAAATGTTTATTTTTAAATACTTTATTAGAAAAATTATTTCTTAGGAGCAAGCAAGAGATTTAGCAAATACATATCTAAGCAGTGTAAAACGCATCTAGGCATATAGGTTTTATTGCTAGATCAGCATGGCTCGTCGTTCCTCAAGTAGACAGAAATACTGATTGTTTACTATACATATGAAGCATTATTTATTCAAGTAACAACATCTTAATCATTGGATTTAATAACCATTAATGAAAGTGAGTATTATTAAGACACATAGACAGAATTTTATACTCATGCTTTCCTATATGGCCATTTATTTAAAAAACAGTTAATACTAGCTTTAGCACTATTATTAATTTATTGGCATATCTATCAGCAGAGATACAATCTATTCCATTCTATTTCTATTTTTATATCACCTTCTTAACTGTAATAATGAGCAGCTTTCAGTAATGCATAAAGTATCATTAGTAATATTTTTCCTCTGAGTTTTGCTCTCTCTTTCCAATCCTAGGTAATTATTGTGATATAAGATTTTTTTTTTGTAGAATAAAATGTAATACATCCTTGACTTATTATGCACTAAATGACATTTTGCTGTTTAACTCTTGTAGACCTTTGGAGCTTTGACTTGTAGCAAGCATTGGGATGTCAGCCTTTTTTTGTGTTATGAATATTTGTCTTCTCTCTGCAAAATTAATTGATCTCCTTTTTTAGTAGAGCAGCCACAATGGTAGTTTTTATTAATCTTCTTTTTCAGCTGGGCTGTTTGTTGCCTTAGGATGAATTGTTAACATAATATTATAAATAACCTAAGAGTTCATGGAAAATGTTCTACATGAACCCAGAATAAAGACACTTAAAATTTGGCAAGCAAACATATCATATATATACCATCTCTAAGGCTTTTGATCCATTCATTTAATAATTACTTCTCTTATGTTTACTTAAAAAAATATAAAAATTTGTGATGAAGTTGACTTTACGTTATTGAAAATGTACATCTGGGACAGAAAAATACACTGAAATCTGAATGTCTCAGGGTTGTACAATTGATTTAAAACAGCAGTAATAACTTTTAAGTGTTGGTACCATTAATGAACACCACAAAAGACAAATAAAATTCTTACTATCCAACACTGACTTTTTTTAAGCTATATCAAGAAGTTCGAAGTATACTTCATGTTTAAGAAAAGTTAAGGTACTTCTTATATCCTAAAGAAATGCTAGAACAGACTTCTAAAAAGAATTACAGAATATGTAATTCTGTGAGTCAGTAAAACCATCATGCTTAACTACATCTTCAGGCACAATCATATACAAAGGCGGAGATGAATGAATGGAAGCATCCTCTCTATAGGCTGCAGAGGCACCCTGCTTCAAAGCTATCCCTGTGAACACCACTACCAGCTTCCCAATCACTCTGGAGTAAAAGCCACATAGTCCAGCTCACTGGTATGTGTTTTGTCACAAATATAATTGAAAAAAATAATTTTATTCTTGTATTATGCCACCAGTTCTGTGATTCTGTATAGTAAGTAGCCTTTTCTGTAAATACCAGGGATTTTAAAACCACACTAGTTAGTTTTAACTAATGTTTTAGTATAGCATTGTTAATGCTTGGATTAGATGGTGCAGTAGAGTAAGGGCAAGATCTTGGAAAGACGTTTCTAATTCACAGTTCAGAAATTCCAGAATTCATATGTTATATTCAGCTATTTTTCGTATTTTTTCCATTTTTTTGTCTAGTCCATATATTCCTGAGGACAAATAATATTTCATCGTTTGTGTTGGTGCACTCTTTAGTTCATAATCCTGTGTTAAACCTGTAGCTCTGTATTATACCTTTGCATATATATATATACTCCCCTATGTACCTGCCTATTCTAATCCATCTCATAGTACCAGCATGTGAGCACAGCAGTCCATTTGGTTCAACTGAAGCTCTACTAAGGTAGAAGATTCTAAAATGCTAAGCAGACTTGGTCTGGCATATTCTCTGGACTGAGCTGAAGTATGAAGCAGTGATACCTGAAGCTCAGGAAGCCTTCAGTGACAATTCCTATAGTGACTTATTCCTTCAGCGACTAATTCCTTCAGCGACTTATTCCTATAGTGACTAAGGCCACTGCTGGCTCTTGTGTGCCACGCTGGGGGTGCCGAGTAGTAAAGGGGGGTCACAAGGGGAGGGAGTCAGGCGCCCACATTGGGCGCCAATAAATCTATCGTGGGTTAGGGCTTGGCCAGCCTCTAACACGGACAGACGCTCTCTAAGCTCCCCTTTCCCCTCCAAAATGGGAAGGAAAAGGGAATGAAGCAGAGAGACTTTCGGGTTAGAGAAGAAAAACAAATACAACTGCTTTAATGAAGCAATAATAATAGAAAATAATAGTGGAATGATAAAAGCAAAGAACTATATACAGCTATAGAAAATAGCCTGATATCAAACCTGACTCCCTCCCCCGATACAATCACCACTGACGCTGCAGAACAGGAGGCACTGGGGAAACCCCAGGCTCAGCGGCGGCGGGGGGGGGAAGG
>NW_009716715.1:0-10320 GCF_000703405.1 Apaloderma vittatum | reverse complement strand
GGGAGCTGGATTCGGGAACTCAGGATCCGGATCAAAAGCAGGAGGTCAGATGGAGTCCTCTCTGGACACCGGCCATTGCAGAAGAGGCAGAAACTCTCGTGATCACTCAATTTATACTAAATATGACATATATAGGATGGAATACTCTTGTTGGTCACCTGTCCTGTCTATTACCCTCCGGAGGTGTAACCTTGTACCTCCGTGTGACCCCCCTTTACTACCCGGCACCCCCAGCGTGGCACACAGAGCCAGCAGTGGCCTTGGTCACTATAGGAATAAGTAAAAGCAAGAGCCTGTCTGCATACCAGTCCCAGGCAGTAACTGTAAACATCAGATGTTATCACCGCTAGTAGCACTGTCTACGAAAACATGCTGCTAACTTCAGAAAGTGCAGCCTTTTAGAAGAGACTAAAACTGAAAAGTAAAAATCACTAAATAGGACTGGGTTTTAGCTCAAACCCAGGACAGACAGCATTATTAAGGGTGGATATATAATAAGGGCAGTAGCTCATATGCAAGTGCTCTAAATCCTCACTCTTGGAGCAGAAAGCAGCCCTGGTGGATGCCATTTCCTCTGGAGGTGGAACTGATAGCTGCTGCAAAGGTGCAGGTTAGAAGAAGCAGAAACAGCTCAAACCTCAAAAAATGTTTAAATGAGGGTGTGGATATCATTAAGATTAGTTTATTAAATGCAATTAAAGAAAATTCCTATGCTGCTCTTTCATAGAAACAATTGAATGGTTTAGCACAAATGTTTGGAATAGCTTAAATTGCACTAGAATCAAATGCTTGTAAAGAACGCCAACTCACCAATTTTTGACAGAGATATAAAATAGAAATCATCTGGGATGCAATAAATAACTAGTAATTGATGACAGGAAAAGAAATAAAGACAAGTTTTTGTCTGAATTAAGAAGTCGCCTTTGGTTTTGTAAACGTGGTTTTGTTCTTTCTAATAAATGTGTTCAAAAAAACTTTATTGTGCCTGAAAATCATGTCATTCAGCCAAAATCCCTCTGGAATTTGAAAACAAAAATCCTCATCTTCAAGATTACCAGCATTAAGCTTCTAACTTTTTAATATTATTTACATTCACACTGAATTGAAGATACAACAATTTGTGGATGTAGATTTACAGACTAGAAGATTAAATTGAAGCATTTAAATTGCGATGAACGGTATATGTGGGATCTGTTAAATTACCTGAAGACAAGAATGGAGGAAGTAGAAAGAGGTTAGCTGTTGAAGGTTAGGGTTCAAATCAAGACAGTAAGGAATGTCTATGTTAATAACTGATGTAAGATAAGATTATATTATGACTGTTATTCTTTTTGTTCTTAATAGCAGTTACATTTTCCAACTCTTCATTTAATTTTTATGATCATGATTACTATTCTTCACACAGAGTATAGGTAGTTATAATTCCTGAAGAGCAAGTCTTTCACCAAACATTTATTTGTACACCATAGCACATTCAAAGTCTGATTCCTTTAGTTCTTAAAAGATCCTGCCAAAAAACAGTAACACAATGACCACTGAAAATCACGTTTTTTCCATTAGCATAAATATTTACCGATAAGATAGAATAGTCTGGGATATTACATTTTATTTTTTGAAAAGGGATACATTTTAAATTTCTGAAAGGAGGACGGATATGACAGCTTCAGAAGTCAGCTGCTGTTTATATGAGTAATACTGTCATCCCAAGAGTTCTATACTAGAACTGTTTGACAGAGAACTCTTCTTGAATGATCAATAAATGAAAGTAGATAAGTCTTCTCCTGATACTTCCTTTAGCTGGAGTCTTAGAACAGCTGGAAGAAAAGAAGTATCTCACTGAGCACTGGACATGTCTTGTAATGGAGCTTATGTTAGGAGTGTGATTGTTGTGGTTTAACCCCAGCCAACAAGTAAGTACCATGCAGTTGCTCACTCAGTCCTACCCGCTTCAAGTGTGATGGGGAGGAAAATAGGAAAAAAAAAGTCAAAATTTGTGGGTTGAGATAAGAATTGTTTAATAACTAAAATACAATAAACCATAATGTAACATAACCTAAAAAATATATTATATGATATATTGTAATTTAATAGAATGTAATATAATATAACTAATATAGTGTAATCTAATATAGGACAATATAACAATAATAATAATAATAATAATAGTAACAACACGAATAATAATGCTGAAAAGAAATAAAATGAAAAAAAAAGGAGAGAACTAAATCCGAAGAAAATGAGTGAAGCACAATGCAATTGCTCACTCTTGTTGACTGATACCTGAGCAGCAGTTTTCCCCTTCTGGCCATCTATCCCAGTTTATATACCGAGCATGACATTCTGTGACACGGAATAACGCTTTGTCTAGTTCAGGTCATGGCCATGCTACCTCCAGTTTCTTGTGCTACTGCTTACTGGCAGAGCATGGGTAACTTAAAAATCCTTAACTTAGGAGAAGCACTACGTAACAGCAAATAAGAGTACTCAGCAGCAAATAAACCATCAGTGTGCTATCAACATTATTCTCACACTAAATCCAAAACACTTCATTGTGTGAATTGCTAGGAAGAAAATTAACTCAATCCCAGCAAAAACCAGGACAGGGTTTAACGCCTAGTGGACTAGATTGCCTTTTTAGTCAACAGTCTGTTAAATTTTACACTTTGAAATGAAATGAATCTCCTCTCACTCTTTTTGTAGGACATTTAAGTATTGTTGAGGGTCAGTTCTGAGCTGGCCACTAAATGCTGAGATACTCTCTAAGACTCTCCCTCCCAAAATGAGAAGGGAAAGGGAATAAGGCAGAGAGGCTTATGGATTTGAAAATAAATCTAAACCGGCTTTAATAAAACAATAGTACTAATAAGGGAATAATGAAAATAAATATATACAAATATATAAAAACATATATTGAACCCAATTTCAGCCCCTGACAGCAACCACCACTGATGCTGCAGAGCAGGTAGGCACTGAGGAAGACCCAGTCTCAGCGACAGAGGAGAACTGGACAAGAGTTGGATTTTTGTGAGCTCAGGACAGAAGATTGGATGGAGTCCTCCTTGGATGACAGTCATTGCAGAAGAGGGATTAACTCCCATGATGCTTCTGCTTTGCACAGAATATAATGTGCATGGAATGGAATACTCTTGTTGGTCACCTGTCCTGTCTGTTCCTCTTCTGAGGTGAAACCTTTTATTTTCCAGCAACCCCTTTTCCTTCCTGGCACCCCTAACATGGTATACAAGATTTGGTAGTGACCTTGGTCACCACAGGAGCAAGTATAAGCAATAGCCTATTTGCATACCAATCCCTGGTAGTAAATCTAAACATCAGGTGTTACCACTGCTAGTAGCACACACTGTCTGCAAAAACATGCTGCTAACTTCAGAAAGTGCAGTCTTTTAGAAGAGACTGAGCTGAAAATTAAAATCACTAACAGAATTGGTTCTGATTAGCTCAAACCAGAAGTACTCATCACAAAGGTAGTATGTAGCGCATCAAAGAAGTTCATCCCACTAAGATTTTAGCACATCTGGAATATACACTATAATTGTTCTCTTTTCAGAGCTAATAGGATTATTTAATGTTAAAAGGACATAGCCTTCTTATGGCAGGCTAATGAGCACTTTATGATACTTTTACACATTTTACTTATGCACACTGATTATACATGATGAAATTAATTTCCATGATGTACAATTAGCAAGCTTTTACAGGGAATGTGTACTTTCATTTCATGGGCTTTTGTTAAGTGTTGGATTGACCCTATATGGATTAAAATATACCTAAATAGGCTCTTCATTATCTATTTTACTTTGTAGTACTACAGAAATCTATTTTTTATTAGATGAAAACTTGAAAATTTTCATTTCCCTGCAAGATATGCATGACATTTACATGCTCTCACAACCTCATATATTCTCAGAGTTTATGTCTAGAATGAACTGACACAATCAGTGTAGCACAGAACTGGCAGCACTTGAAATTAAGATATTTTAGGTTCACAACAACAGATAACCAGTGCTTCATCTAAAAATTGTAACTCATCCTGCCTTAAAAGCTACAAGTGATGAAACAGTTCTCATTTGAAGTTGCAGGATTCTTTTTCAGAAGCCAATTGCAGGATTTGTTAAAAATTTTCCTTTTATTTTCATCTATTGTATTGTTATACTTCATCTATTAAATTGTTATACAAGTCACTAAGATAACTAGTTGATTAAAACAGCTCAAGCTCAATGGTCATTTAAACCCTGACTCAAAGCTACATATCTGTCTGAACTGTAATGTGTTTCATGTGTTCAGCTTTGAGTGTTTGGGACTACAGGTATGCAGACACCTTGATTGCAATCAGAACTTTAATATATTTTCCATGTCTTTATACCTGGGGAAACCAAACCATGACGTAAGTATTCCCTCAGTAGTTCACAGTAAAATTCGTAAAAGAAGCCCTGCCTTGCATAGTTTTAAGACTTTGGAAACTGCTGTGAGAATGCCTTAAGCTAGTCAAAGCCTAGGACCTTCCTCAGAGCAAGCTCTCTCTAAGGGGAAAAAACCTAAGATAACAAATACAAAATCACTATGTTAGAAATTAATTCTAATTAATAAATAATTAATAAAAATTATCATATGTTTTGTTTGAATAATATATGTTGCACTACATTTAAAAGCCAGGACACTCACTAAGAATGTGAAAAAGAGGCAGCTACATCCTTTTACATGAGCCAATGTCTAGAGCAAATAGGAACAAGAAGTATACCTTTATCTTAATTAAATTACAGTTAGGAAAGTTCCTCTAGGTACCTAGGCAGATGCTCATAAAGCTGTAACTTGGTAGTATGTTGATGATCCTTATGGTGACTGTTATCTCTTGCTCTTAAAAATTACAAGCTGCAAAGATGCTGAAGAAATAATTCATTAGCACAGCATTTGATTATAAAAATGTGTCTTTCTTTCAGTAGACCTGGAGCTAACAGTGCAAAGATATAGTTAAGTGGACCTAAAGGTATACTAAGGAATGACGCTGGCAGTTTTCTAATCCTAAGGTTTGTATTCAGTGGGGTCCCTCAGGGGTCAGTACTGGGACCAGTACTATTCAATATATTCATCAACGACCTGGATGAGGGAACAGAGAGCACCGTCAGCAAGTTTGCTGATGACACTAAACTGAGCGGAGTGACTGACACACCAGAAGGCTGTGCTGCCATTCAGTGAGACCTAGACAGGCTGGAGAGTTGGACAGGGAGAAATTTTATGAAATACAACAAAGGCAAGTGTAGAGTCTTGCCCCTCGGAAAGAACAACCGCATGTGACAGGATAGGCTCGGGACTGACCTGCTGGAGAGCAGCATAGGAAAAAGGGAACTGAGGATCCTGGTGGAAAGCTGGATCACCATGAGCCAGCAATGTGCCTTCTTGGCCAGGAAGGCCAATGGCGTTCTAAGGTGTTTTATACAGAATGTGGCTAGTAGGTGGAGAGAAGTTCTCCTCTCCCTCTACTCTGCCTTAGTAAGGCCACATTTGGAATATTGAATCCAGCACAAAGCCACAAAGATGATTTTTTTGTTGTTGTTGTTTTCATGTTCATTATCATAGCTCAAGGTTTCATTCAGTTACTCACTACTACCTCCGACTGCTCTTCCTGTGCTACTATTCCTTGTGCTTTCTCCACTTTGAGCTGTAAACATATGTCTAAGTGTGATGTTAATTTTCTTCCAGGCTACTAGTCCACTCAGCTTCTACAATACATTGCCCATTAGTCTTATGAAAAATTCCATTTAGCTAGTGGCATTACTGCCACATTTACCTTTAGTCAGAACATAACTCTCTTGCTGTTTCCCTTCCCTTCCCTTCCCTTCCCTTCCCTTCCCTTCCCTTCCCTTCCCTTCCCTTCCCTTCCCTTCCCTTCCCTTCCCTTCCCTTCCCTTCCCTTCCCTTCCCTTCCCTTCCCTTCCCTTCCCTTCCCTTCCCTTCCCTTCCCTTCCCTTCCCTTCCCAGTCAGATCTTAACCCTCTCCTCGTTTCCCTTCCCTTCCCTTCCCTTCCCTTTTTTTGTTTATTTTTTTCCTCCTGAACATGGAGCATAATATTGACTGATGTTTTTCATATGTACCCAAATTTATTAGATCTCATTAAGTCCTTCACCAAACTCAATGTGTCTTTCTGTCTCAGTTAATATTTCTTATTTTGGTTCATTAGCCATATGTCTCCAGTAAAAAATCCATTCACACTTCATAGGCTTCAGACTGGGCAATATCCTTCAGCTAGCTTGAGTAAAACTAAATATAGTAAAACTAAATATAACTTCAGTTAGTGATTTATTCCAAATAGTCATAAGGACTTCTTTTTGCCTTGTATTTCAGTCTAAAGGAAAAAAAAATAATCAAAAGCCTGGTCCAATAAACTGACTCTTGGAAAAATATGAAAAAGGCAGAGAATATTTTGGTTATTTAAAGGCTTCAATAGATGTCCAGAACATCTTGAGAATGACCGTACATAGGATAATTCAAGAAAAAATGACTTCACAGTATGTACAAATTTACAAGTCAATTAAGAAGTAGTGCTTTCACTGTATTTTTGGTCCAATAATAGATACATTTTTGTTGTGTTCAAAAAATTGCATTGTCCCTTGTACAAATCATTGTGATAACTATACCTCACAAAGAATTTGGAAGGGTCTGAGGTAATATGTTTGTATAGGAAGTTGTGTGTGTGGTTTCTTTTTTTTATTTTCCTTGAAATATCAAATGCTTTTTGCAAGCGTGTTCCTTGTGGAAGACAGAGGGAGAGGATAGAGGATAAAACAGGGGGGAAAAAAAAGAAAAAAAAAAACAACTAAGCAATAGGAGAGCTGGGCAATTACTGTAACTGCTGTAGCATGTTATCCTATTACTGCTAAGTATGAAAGTTTCTGAGCTTTTGCTTCCAAAATGTCATGTCAGACAAGACCTGGATTATAGCTAGAATTTTTTAATCTTCAGAGTAGAGAAGTCCAACATTTTTATAATAGGATGTGAGCAGTGATACTCTATTGTCAGTGACAATGCTACAGCTTTTCAGTTAACTTTGGCACTAGCTGCAATTCATGTCTGACATTTGGTGTAATGAGTTATTTAAACTTCATCTTCAGGAAATTGTTATTAGCAATGTATTTCTTTGAGATCATATTTTAAACAGCACTTATGATCAATTTGTAGAATTCAAATTGGGCATAAAAAGCAATTTGACACCCATATTCCTGCCATATTCAGTATTTTGCAGGAACTCCTTAACTAAACAACATAAAATATGACCAGTACTAGAGAAGAAAACCCAAGCCTTACAGGACTTACTAGTGGTTCTCTCTTTACTCTGAATCATTCACAGTGTGATCTAATGAGAGTTTCAGTACTGGAAAGCAAAAATTTCAGAGTCTATTGAAGTCAATAGAAAGCCAAGATCAGTTGGTCTTGGTAACAAAATCATTAGCCCTAATATATTGGCTAAATTTGAAATTATATGTTTACATTCTCTCTGCTTACATGCCCTGATTGATAACAATTAGACACAAATTAATGCGGCAAATTCTATCATCTCTTAGAGAAGACACCCGTCAAAGGTGTACCAAATCAAAGGAAAATTTTTCTGAGAGAAAGTATAAACAGCAAGAAAAATATACATTGGTGACTAAGATTATCACAACAGAACTTGAAGAGAATAATTAACTCTTCATTTTTTTATTTATTCTTTATTTTCCCCCAAGATAAGCATCTTGATTGCATACAGATATATCTTCTGAACTGCCAGATGAGAAGAAGTAGTTACAGGGAAAAAGAAGGTAACGGAGAAGATTTATGAGTTTTACGGCTCACTTTAAAGTGTAAAAATTCATGAAGATCAGTTAGTACATATCTGAATTTAATTATTTATTTTCTTTTAGTTTGAAATGGTTCATGTAACAAAATTAAAATAAATGACACTTAATAAAACATTCCCTCTCTGTGTCTTTCCTTTGTTTCTCCTCCTTTCCTTTCCTCACTTTTATTCTCTTTTCTTTTCTGAAAAAGTCTCTAAAAGAGAGATTTTTTGAAGTATATTCAAAAATGTTCATTACTGATTATGTCATTCCGGGAGAAGAACATTCCAAATCAAACGGATCACTACAAAGGTGAAAACACCCTAAAAAAAGCAGAACTTGAGTATGGATCACTGAAAATTTGTAGACTATGCTGCCACCCAAAGGTTCTGTTGAATAAATTGGCTGGTTTCGTAATACACTAATATAAGATATAGTTAGTTATCCCTTGGTTGGTAGTCATCATAACTAATGTGTCAGCATCAGTAATTTCATTAAAGATTTTTTGTGTTTTATTTTAGTTGTGAAGTGGCTTGTGGCTTTTTTGAAATAATCATTTTTTAAATGATTAAAAAATACTGTCATATTTCTGTTTGACTTTTATCAGCTAATGATTTTTACTAAAGTGCTATCTGCCTTGGATTCAATAATAGGGTTTCTACATTATATAACTTGCTTTTTTCACCAGGAAAAAAAAGTATAAAATGGTTACCACTGGAGTAGAACTGGTTGTATCCTTCTGGAAATAGGAATGCATATCTTCATAGTTCTCTCTCATTTGTACAGAATGGTTCATCTGGATCTCACTTGACAAATAGCTTATCTCCTTATTTTTTATAGGTGTTTTCTTGTCCATAACATATGCATATCTAATTTGCCTAAGTGTGACATACAGCTTTCCAGAACACTCGTTTTGTCTGGAATCTTATGTATTGTAGATAGATTTGGAAATCCTGCTCCACTCCTCCTTCTACTGTGTCATTGAGTGATTGTGTGCTGCATAATTTGACAACCTCCTCAATCAGCTCATCAGCGTAACCTGAAACATGCATAGTAATTACAGTTTCGTTTCAGGAAATACTTGAGAAAGGGTCAGAAATGTGTCAATCTGTCTAACTTCTTCCATCACATCTGTTCTACTTAGCAGTGGGACAGAGTGGGACTGCCTTATAAAATAATAATGCATTTTTTAAACTAGATTAATCTTTTATACTGTCATAGTGTTCATTCAGTATTATTCTATAACCTGTCTTTTTGCTGATTTCCTTATATTTTAATAATACTATATGAAAATCATTATCACCAGATTATCATACACACAGAGACATCCTCCACCAAGGCTTGAATAGTATCAATAGAGGATAAAAAGTTCAGTGCAAATGTTCTGCACAAAATTTAGCTTTATTTAGTGGGCCACAGTTAATGTTAACATTATGATCCCAAATGTGTAGTTTGTTATAGACAGCTGATATGTAATAAAATATCACCAGAAGTATGTACAAAGATGTGTAAAAAAAACCCTAATTCTGTTTACTTTCTAGAGTATAGAGCAATGAATTTCATTAAATGTGTCTAGCAATTTTATTCTAAATATGACTTTGTTTTTCTGACATTGGGCCTCATTCTTCAATTATACAATATCTAGACACACATATACAACATACGCACCATATAATTTTTGTTAGAATATTTCATGCTATTGCTACAGTTGATACAAAACTTATTTGTTATCTGATGATATTTTACGAAGTGCTGAAGAAAATTCTACATGCAAGGGCTCTTTACATTTCTCCTTAAACTTTCAAATTCAGTTGCCTGGTTTTTAAGGAAAAGATCAAAGATGACTTGCAGGAGCAGGAACACCAAATTGTATTCATTGTCTGTAATTTATGTCCATTAATTTATATATGCAAATACTCCTCACAAGTTATCAGAACCTACAGTCTGTAGAGAGAGGAACTTCTAAGCACACTTGAAATCAGAAACCTTCAAAAACAAAGGTGCATTCAGGCACAACTCTGTTTCTCACAAGACAGCTGCTGAAAAAAAAAGCTGACATTGCGATAGACTTGTCAGTCTATAAGAGGTGATCTGTTTTCCATCTGATGAGAAATCTAATGCCAAGGACGCTGTCCAGCTTGGCATTATTGTCAAAGGTTCCAGAGAAAAGAATTAGTTTTAAAGAAAATCAAGCTTTTTTTTTTTTTTTTCAGATTTTGATTTACACTGAGCAACAAAATCGTTAAATGTTACATTGAGAAAGGTGATAAAATACTGTCTTCAGTACTTTTTTTTGTATGAGTGCCTGTGGCAGACAACCAACTATTGGTGTATTTTTCTATTTCACTGAGACAAAAAAGCAAAGAGAAGGGATTTAACTAAGTACTAAGGTTTAAATACATCTATTAATATACATTGATAAGCTATACCAATGAATTACAAAACAATGATAGGAGTGAGCCTTGTATAGTCTAAATATATATATATTTA